>NC_049979.1:10850849-10863159 GCF_000003815.2 Branchiostoma floridae | reverse complement strand
AAAGAGCGCGAGTGTAATTTTTTTTCGACTACTACTATATCTGCGCGATTCGACCTCTGCTTGGAGAGTATGCCGACCGTCTGTTCATTTTCAAATCGGTCCAAACTGTACTTGTACCCAGCCCTATCCACTACCTTTTGGCCACTGCCGAAAGGTATCGGATGCTACCTTAAACGTCTGACAGGTCACAAAACTATCACGCTGTTTGAGTACCCTGTGCGTTTTATCACCTGAATGGTTAACCTTCATCGACGAATGAAGACATATAATGCAAATCATGTTTAAATTTGACAATACAGTATTAGATGGGTTAAACATCTCCATGCTTTTGAATCAAGAACGTACTAGTATTCTAATGATATACGTACGTGTGACCATCTTTTGTTTTACAAACCGTCGTAAGTAATCAGACATGAACAGTGAAAGTAAGCTCTATATGCAGGTAACGTTACCATCTATCGTTTTGAGTGAAAAATATGTAGAGATCGGCTACCCTTAGTTCACAAACTTCTAGCTTCGCTGGGGGGTCGCGATTTTCAGATAAGTCATCCTGCCAATCGGCTACTCTACTTTGGCCGATTTCTACAACTTTTTGCACACGTGCGAGGGATTGCTTGAGAAGAGCGAGATATATCCTGCCCAATAAGATGTAGTATCCATCACGCTTCTGTGTAGAATTGGTTACAAACTTAATTGCTTTCTATATTACCACCACACCACTAATAGTGCAAATTTCCCTCCGGATTTCTCTCAGACTTTCCTTTTACGTCATGCAGGCTGACCTTCAAACGTACCCTGCGTTGCCTGAGTGACCGGCATGTCTTGTGACAGCAGACAATGACTCGCTAAGTGATCCATTAAGAATTCAATAAAAGGATACGTCTTCTCCTGGCCCGCCCTGCTCCCGCCGTATCCCTCTGATTGATTTCGATGGCAAGTGAAACCCCTCAAAGACCCAGCAGCAAAGCAGAATTGCCAAAACGCGTCGACTTAATGTATGAATATGACAATAGTATTACGCGTAAGGATATTATCTTCAAAAGAGACTATGGATGATGATGGAACACAATTAGGTATCTGAATTATTGATGTCGCCGGACAAATGGGTTTCTCCTTTGAGGCCACCTAAGATCGTTTGTCAACACTCTAATACAACACTCTGAATGCAAGGAACAGTTCCAATTTTGCGAAATATTATTTGAAATAAGTTAAGCCATTAGAACGAAACCATGCCAGAAACCACGCGTCATATTTGTCAAACGATGTAAGCCGAGTGATCACATCCTCGGACGTAGGCACTATCCAGTATATACACTTGTAACGCACCGGACAACAAATCTTCAAGTAGATGTAAGACCACGACTTATCATTACGATCGGTGTTTCACGCCTCAATTCAAGGTTTTGCCATATTGGCACTCTTTCCTTGTGTTGGATTTTTTTTACTTATTTCCACCAGGAATTAGCCAGGACCTTTCATCTCTAAGGCTGTTCTACGGCAAGGACAACTGATAGTTCGTTTGCATCCCGAGTAATGTAATGGTCTTTTTTATGTCAGTATTCATTGCTACTTTCACTACTGCGACATTTTATCTAATCGTTTGTTCAAATATTAAACCTTGTGTAATCATGATTCAATGGCCATGGCTTATGAATCATGTATCATTGTTAAGGGGGTTTGTAACTGTTGGCACAATTCATGGTGCATTTTTTGTTTTGTATAAATGATACCCTAGACTCAACATGCTGATATATTGATACATGTACTTTCATTAATGTAGGTAACTAATTGTATATAATTGTATGTTCACATATATCGATCTGCGTGGAGAGCAGCGCGGATACCGACCGAATCCTGGTAGGAAGATGTTGAGCAGGCAGCAGACGATGGCGAGCGGCAGGGGCATGTACGGGATGACCTGCTTCATCTCGTCGTCGTCCCCTCCCCTCCTGATGACGAACGGCCGCTTGCCCTTCTTCCTGTGGCTCTGCTGCTGCGCCTCCGCTGCGTCTATATCTACAAGGGGAATGTCAGCTTCTGCGCACAGGACGGAGTATAATATCACAAAATCAGGCAAAATCATCAAATGGCAGTTATGACATCTCACCGGCCAGACCGCACGGGGAAGACCAACCAAACTTTTAGACACTTGAATCGAAATCTTGCAGTGGTTGTCCATACCTGGATGAGTATTTCACCAAGATTTTTATGAAAGCATGTGGTATGATCAGCTCAAGTTATGAATATATAATAATTATGACAGCAATGCTTAACACAAATGTGCTTAACAGTGCTCGTAGTAGATCACAACGTATTGCAGGCGAGTAGAAATAACACATACAAAACCTACCGATGTACGGATGTGAAGCTATTCTAGATCTCTCCTATTATCAACTGTACTAAACTATTATTCTAATATATAGTCCTAAAACACTATGGAATGGATATAACATAATAGAATGGCAGGTACTGGGTACATCAATGGAAGCAATGGCGTGTTAGAACGCTACTAGTACAGAACTGTTTTTACCTGCTTTTTCAGCGGCCTCCTCGTCATCGTCCTTCTTCTTCGAGCTCTTCCTCAAGAAGGATTTCTTAAACGACTTTAACCTACTCTCTTTCTTCTCCTTCTTCGACTCCTTCTTGCTCTCTTTCTTAGACTTTTTCTTGTCAGAAGATTTAGACTTGTCCTCTTGCGCTTCTTCATTTTGTTGCCCGTCCTCTACTTTGCCCTCCTGTTTGCCCCCCTCCTTGTCATTTTCTGCACCATCAGTTCTGTCGTCCTGGCCTGTTTTACTCCCGGTTCCAGTTTCTCCTGCGTCCGGTACGGCTGTCTCTTCAACTGGAGGGTTTTCCGACTCCGCCTGGGCAGCAGGTTCTTCTTGCGTCTCGGCACTCTCGTCTAACGCCGGGTTTTTGATTCCTTCAACCGGACCTTCAGAGAGAGTCTTTGGGTCCAGAATGGAAACTTTCCTCCCCGAACCGCGCTTCCCCGCACCCGAGGACTTCATGATGGACACCTGTCTCGACAGCTTATCCATGACTGGTCGATGCTGTCTGTCAACGGGCAGGGGAAGTCTCACTAGCGCTGTACCGTCAACACTCAGAGAACCGGTCTCCGAGATGGTCGACACGCTCGGGCGTTTCTTTCTCAATCTCTGCTGAGAGGATCGCCTCGACAACGAGGGCTTCTTACCTATTAGCACCTCTTTATCACCCATTGTTTACCTGTCCGGTTCTTTTCAGCAGAAAAGGTTGTGTTGAGTTCACAACACAGATATATCACGGTGTTGTTCGGCCTGTCTTAGAGAAACGCTGTCCTCCTGGCAATCTATTGACTCCAAGCCGTGTCGTGATGTCGTGCGGAAGGAGACGGTGATAAATTCGTGACGCGCTTGAATTCCGTCGCAGTGCTGAGTACGTGGATAGCGGTGACACTTCACCATTGGTCTGTTGTGGCGCACCTGAATGCCCCGCGGGATGGCCTATTGTGTTTGTGTATCCCCTGTGGAAAGTCGTTTTTGTCGGGAGAAGAATCGACATCCTTTCCACTTGTCCCATTGGGGATGTGTATAGAAAGTGGAGTGTGGAGTAAACGGTCCTTTCTATGACTATCACAGGTGCACCGGCCGGACGCGCGTTTATCTTCAAGCAGATGTCGAGGTAGCCTTCTCTCCGGGTCAGTTTTTGTGGGGTTTAAAAGTTTCCTCACTTTGAATCTATGCCTACCACATGTACTGAGAAATTCATTTGATCATACCATAGATGTATTATACAAATACATCTCAAACTATATTGTCAACATCACCAAGAAACTAGAAAAAGACGAACCTATGTATTTGAATAGTTTTGGAACCCATGTTTTAGATTAATATTAGAAGCCCTCTTAATGTCACTGTGTGTAGGTTATTACGACCGAGGCACTACCAAAGAAGCCGAGTGCAATAAAAGCAAGATTTGTATATCTGGGAAACAAATTAAAACTTAATGAGCTATGTCTGCAAACCAACGATCATAATTGTCGCTACTCCAAAGAAAATGCCAAAGGTCGAAATTGTTTACGATCCAAATGCTGAAGGCAATGAACACCGAGCTCAGATTGAGTTATTTCGCTTTTGTTTTAAGGGTAGGTAGCTATGATATAAAGTAAATCAAACATTGAGTAAAATGTTGTGATCTTGGTTGCTAAACGTTTATCATAAAAACAAATGAATTAGCTTTATGCTTTTTCGAAAATCATATTATGCTTTTTTCTGATGATATGTTAACCCGAGACCGACGAGAGCTGAGATCTGATCTAAGTATGAAGCCACGTGTATGTAGCCATCAAACAATTGTATGCATCACCTGTGCGTGATACTGAATCTGACACGTGGAAAGCCTAGCCTTGAAGGCAGGCTCTCCTACAGGCGAGCTGTTCTCTAGTTGCTATTGTGAACAGTTGAGACTGATATAGTTTCCTTTTTCGTCAACATCGACAATATCTGGGGAAACTGAAACTATTACAACATGCTAAAAATTTATGAATCTTTAACGTCAACAGTAGAAAAAAGTGGACGTAATGAAGTCTGCTATGAAGGTAATAAAATCGTATGACGATAGAGATACTTTGAACATGTTCAAAATCTATTTCAGCTCTATTTTCGTCATAGGAGGCTCCCCGACTTACTATGATTCACCTGCGATTGACGCAGGTACGCTCAGGCTTATGACCTCATCGTGCGATGCACTACGATCCTTGTGACCACAGCTTCATATATTTAAACCATTGCTTCCGACTCGTTCTTCCCCGACTTACGACGTACTGTGCTTGTACCGTGCATAAAACATCCATCACAGTCAATCGTGCTATCATTGTGACCTGGGCCTGAATCGGACACGAGTCTTGATCTGAAGACAACAGATATACCGTCAGAGGGACCCTCAACCGACGCTATAACTACAGCTGCACCGACCGATGTAAGTCAAACACAGCTTATTTCTCGTCTTTTACCTAAGACCACGTTGATTTGATTATGTGGATGGCATCCTCTGGTAACCCCTAAACTGATGCGAGCTTGTTTTGACCCCAAAAATAGTTGCCTTCATTATAAAATCTAAGTGGTCAGCAAAGTTGAATAAATGACAAAACACACAGAGTATAGAAATATCCAACAACATCTTCTGTTTTTTACCTTGGAATTGACGATGGCATTCTATGGCAAAAGAGTACTCTAGTATAACTGATATGTTTGCCAATATAACGTTATAGTTGCCAAATCTGCGGCATATAGTTACTTATGCTGGGGCTTTTTAGCTGGGTAGTTGAGCAGACTTTGTAACGCATGAAGAAACTAGGGGGGGGGGGGGGGCACACGACTTACTCTCCCTTCCCAGAGATATCTACCACTCAAGATCATGACACTAGCATGTCCATGTAGTACCATAACAACCCGCTAAGGGGCCCCCCTAACAACATACCCAATTTGAAGACGAACCATCCAGGCATTTGGGGGTAAACTTTGAACAACTTGTGTTATTGGTAGTCTCTACCAGACTCCGGATCGCTGGAAAATCGTAGAAATGGAACAAATAGAGAGGAATATAACCGGCCAGGGAACAGCTCGCGATCCCAGGATCGCGTGCTGTTGCCTAGCCGGCTATATTCCTCTGGCCGGCTTACTCCTCTATTTGTTCCATTTCTACGATTTTTCCAGCGATCCGGAGTCTGGTAGAGACTATGTTATTGGTAGGTGGTAGAACTAGGCGTTAATCAGACGGGACAGTCCAGATTATGGGGTGAATAAGACATCTGATTCACGGGGAGGGATTGTTTTTCATCTGTCTCTTTGTATTTTCTTATGTAAGTTTATGCTTGTCACGTTCGTCGGAAGAGTGAGAAAGTGATCTATTGACACACACAATGTCAATCAAAACTTGTTTACTTCATTCTATTTTATTGAAATTGTAACAAGGTAATACAGAGGGCATCCCATACAACAATGCTGACTTGTTTCCATAATCAATTGACTACGATCAGACAAGACATACGGGAAACTATCAATGTTTAGAGAGAAACTATCATTAGGTCAATGTGCTGAGTTGTAATGTTCTTGTTAAACAAATAAAGTGATGTATAGTGAACGTTTCACAGAGGTGTGAGACCTTTAAACTGTTGTTATTGTTTTTTACGCATAGTAAGTGGTTTCTCTTCACCTGCCCCAGGAAAAAACTTGCACCACTAGACATATGTACAGAAAGTCTCAAAAATACACGGGTAATACATACTCTCCAAGCAGAGGTTAGGCTCCGGCTGTTTTTTAAGGTTTTTTTAGCCGTTTTTATCGGGCTTTCTATTTTGTCATTTTTCTTGAAGTACGCCAGGTTTTGACACAGCAAGATAAAATACGAAATAGAAAGCCTGATAAAAACGACTAAAAAACGTTTAAAAACAGCCGGAGCCTAACATCTACTTGGAGAGTAGGTAATACATCGAGTAGAACCTTTTGAACATCCGTTGGAGGGGGGGGGGGCTATTATGCGCTGTTTTCTGATGGTACACTAGTTTTATGACGGGTCTCTGAAAATCCCAAACTCTGTTGCGGTCCCTATAACAGGAAATCCTTCAATTATGACACAGACACAACGTTCAGACATTACAAACACTTCATTTTATTTCATCTCGTTTTCATCTTACAAATATAGATAATGATAAAGAAATATTCATCAAACCTCAAAAATGTTACAGAATTTTACAAAGTGTCAAAATACATACGGTGTCATCTTTCGCACCTCCCTTTTACGTACAGCATTTCACAATCGCCTATAATGTCTACCACAGCACCATTTTCAATATAGTCTAATTGATGAAACATTGTCACAGAAATTAAAATAAGCGCATGTGCAATGACTGGAATTATGGGTAATATGTCAAAAGTGAAGGCCCCAGAGACATAAACAAATCGCGCCTGGATATTGTTATGCAAACCGAGACAATGGTCAAGACGAAAGCTGTGATAAGTCATGGGCCTTCACAACTCCTGTCGTCGCACATGCGCATTTCAACCCCACTTGAAACGGGGAACGTGCTTGTACAATCCCTAATACTCGGACAGCTGCCAAAACGTGAGGAGAGTTCTACACGGTTTGTTTATTTATATCGTGCGGGAGTAGACACGTTGTTGTTACTATTAAAGCTTTTCTTAATAACGCCGAACGGAAATAATGTGTTCCACCGGTCAGGAGAAAGTCTTACATCTGATTTATTAGATATACAAATTTTACGTACTGAGTAAGATGGCATCCATCCGCACTTTGAACCGAACTTACCTCACATATATCATAGCAAAACCGTATAGCGGCATTATACTAGAGGTCTAAACAGGAAAGACTTTATTCTGTGTCATGTTTGGCTTGGCTTGCGGTCTTTCCAGAATAGCATCTTATGCAACGTTACATTGTTAGTTACACCGAACCGAGTTATCATACAGCATTACTTATTCTGGCACAAACGTATCTGTCCACAGTGGCTTCCCTTCCACAACAATTACAATTTGCCTTACTCGAACTACTTGCGTTGCATTATATCTATAAGTAAACTATCATGTCAGTCATAAATCGCCAAGAAAGCGCGAGTCAATGTGAGTCAGCTGATCTCCAAGCAGATGTTGGAATGGATGATAGTGACGTTTTCTGACTGCCGGGATGGTTTGTCAGCTGGTAGGGTAGCTTTGCAGTGAGAGGACCTTACCATCTCCCATCCCAACATCTGCTTGGAGCTCAGCTGTTATCGTGCCACAGGCTGATGGACTTCGTTCACGGGGACTTACGTAACACTATTCCACCTCAGTTATCTTCGGGGTAACCTATATCCGTTGTCTTTAAAACAACTAAGTATATATCATTAGGTATATCTAGTCAGATGACGGTGGTTTCATATTGTGCTATTTCCAAAATATTGCAGTTTAAACCCACCGTCCGTCAACTTGATATCCCTAAATACAAACAACTTATATAGGTTACCACGCGGATAAAGGTGAACTAGCGTTAGTTCAGTCATATTCGGGGACCGATCATTACACAACGTCACGCTGGACTTCAAACTTTCAACTTAGTGCGTCCCCAGCAGTTGACTCCTTTCTAAATCTAGCAATTCATGATGTACTATACTTAACGAACATTCTGTATACATACAAATGTCTATTTAACTTGTTCATCAACTCTTTGCTGAAGCCCCAGAGCTACGTCAGTCTTCTACCCTGATTCTACGTGTGAGGACAAAAACGTTTCTAAAATTGTGAAATTTTGAAAGACTACTATATAGCTTGAGTTAGCAATCAGTAATGCCCATTGTCGATCTGTCTGTCGTGAAAGTAGAACACATAATTTGAACATCTTCAAGTTCTTTATGTAGTATAAGGCCCTGTCCACGATAGGCAAGAACTATGCTTTAAGGGACAATTCGAATCGAACCGAACCGATTTTTCTTAATGTGAACTGCCAAGTTTGGGACTGAGTCGAGTTGATGCAATCCACCTCTCGAATCTCGGGGTGGTTTGGGTGGGTTGAATTAAAATTGACAAGCAGCGTGAGGTGTGAACACCCAATTGGCTTGTTTTGTTTCAATAGCAGCTGTGACAGCAACCGAATTGACAGCAATTCGAATTGAAGCGACACCATTGTGAACACGGTCTTGAACAGCGTAGATAAGAAACAACCAGCCTACAGATCACATAGTCCAAAAGGCCAAAAGCTAAGTTCAACACGAATGGCACATTATTATATTGATAAAGACCGCAAACAGAAATGAGTCGTCCGCTTTCATCATAAAGTCTTCATTTCCTGAAAAAAATGACACACACACATGTTCGCCCAGAACATTAGTGCAAGAGTAGAGGTCCATCCCGGTGTGAGTGGATCAAACCTTACATACACCTGCACACAAATCCAGCGTGTTTCTCCTTGACGCAGTTTACCGGTTATGCAAACAAGCAAACAAAAAGCCACAAGTTTGAAAGTGATCAGAAATAATACTCCTACTATAAGATCAGTCATTCCTCATTTCTGGAAGTACCATACCTTTCATGGTTTTCACAGGCACAGTGCTGTAGACCTGACAGGAATGCAACAAATCATGGGAATGCATGCCTCTCATGGAGCAGCACAGCGGACAGCAATAAATAAAGTATGACAAAATGCCACCAAGGGCAGGCGAGCTTAGCAAAACCTACTCTGCAGGCATCGTGCATGTGTGTGCGACCGAACAAGTCCGTATAGATTATATCAGTGCGACAGCAGGCCTTGTTCAGCACCAGCTGGAGGAGTAAACACGACGTGCGTTAGCCGGCTCAGAACGGGAGGCACGTGCGTTAGCCGGCTCAGAACGGGAGGCAGACGACTCACTCATATCGCTCGATGACTGACACGGGCTCCTCACCCTTCCGCCCTGCAGAAACACAGAGACAACACTGAGATACTAGCTTGAATCAACTGTTTATTTGTGTAGGTAAAAATTTCTTCTGAAGCCGGATTTCACTGTATACGTAAAACGTCACATTTCTACAAAGGTGCCCGGTCTGGCAGTTTTGGGGAACTAAAAGTACGATATTAAAGACAACGAAACACAAAACGGATCAAAAATGATTTAACAGCATGCCCTGAGCATATATTTACTGGCATGAACTTTTATCTTTCGTTTCCGCAAATAGCCCGGCCGGGCCCCGGGCAGGAAATGTGAAGTAGGCCTTATATGGTGTTGCACGTAGAGTTCCATTTTCGCAGTGATGGACATCACAAAACATAAAATCCTGCTTCAGAACGCCGACACTCTTATTTATGACTATAAAACCTACAGATGACTTATCGGGGTACGAAAGGTTGTGTAAAAGAGGAATTTACCAGCCAACGTTTTGGAAGTCCTGCTACCTCCCTCAGGGCAATAATTACTGGATCTACACACACACACACCCTGCTAGGTGCAGTAACTAATGCGCTGAGGAAGCTTGTAGAATAGCTACCGAAACGTTCCTCTGGGCTGTGTGATGGTTGTGTATGATAAAGAGTATACATTGATTTACCAACCGTATGTATAGTTCTACAGTTAGTGTCAGTGGTAGAAACCCCTTTAGCTAACCTCAATAACTCAGCACAGCTCCTGTCAAACCTAATACTTCGCCTTCTCCCTTGATAAAGGTATCGCTATTTCCAGTACAACTTCACATCAATTTATAAGGTTTGCAGCTATTCAAATAACAAAGCGCAGTTTTCTCCCTTTCACGGGTACTTCTTCACTGTACAGAAAGTTACATTTGTAATATGTTACACGACATCTAGGGACTTTTCACCTTTCATTCGCCGACTGCTACAAATTCATTTTTGTCCCTTGATAGGTATTATTTGTAGATTGGTATTTCATAGTACCACAGCGTTAACAGAGCTTGATATGGGTATTCCATCTTACTAGAGAGAGAGAGATTTGTTTTGATAAATGGCATATTTTTGCATCTCAATGGAAGCTACACTAATGCACAGTGCTCAGGAAAAGCGGATCCGTAGAAAAGAGTCGACCTGTGACTTATGTACCTGATGCGACTAGCCTTGGGAAGACGTAGAATTTTAGTTACTCTTCCTGGTCAGGAAGATAACGACGATTTTTCGTCTTCCTAAGGCTAGTCGCACCGGCTATGACCTATGTGACTGACAGAGACTGTCGTTCTCCAATAGGGGCGTTTAGCAAAAGCCCATGCTCAATATTAACCGACGGAGGCTTATATATACCGTTCTCATATAGACATTATAGAGTAGCGTTTAGGTTCCATGTGGAGAAAGTTTAGGTTCCATGTGGAGAAAATGGCCCCAAAGAGTTTTCCCCGGCTGGGCTGACATTTAGAAGTTCAATATCTCGACGTTATGTTGAACGTTATGTTGAACTTTTTCCATGACTGGAACTATTGAACAACATGATGGAACTATTACTGCCTCGAGCTGTAAGCAGGGTTTTCAAAAAGTTTTTTCCTTGTGCGCGAGTCACAGCCCTAATGGTTCGTAGCAGCATTTCATGAGGATTTGAGAACCACGATGCGATCATCATGAAGTGATAAGTGTGACGGAAAGGGAGAATGTACGTTAAATGTGTTTCCCATGAAATGCCTTACATGCTATTCGCTGTATCCTGTAAAGACAAGCTGACAGGTCTTGCATGGAGGGGGAAATAATGGCCGACAGGCAGAGTGAGAAATGGGCCGATAACATCACCGAGGAGAACCTTCACCGAAACACAAATCATGGCTCGCATTTGGCCGTCCATTAGAAATTGAGGGAACTGGTGACGTTATGCTCAATCTATGGTGGTGATGGTTGTTGGAAGTGGTTGATAGCGTTGAAGTAGCTGTCGATGTGATGACACGATAACTCATGATGTACCCTCTTATTAGTAATATTACTCACCATAACAATGTCGTTTCTTACCATTCTAACTGAGCAGGATCGACGGTGCGTGGTGACGTTTAACTTTTACGTTACCTGTAACAATCGGCTACCAGCGCTGCCAATTATTTTCTCGTATTAGTTCCACCGTCGTTGGGACAAGCTTATTAAGCGAAACGTGATTCGTTTTCTAAGGTGCCCCTCAAGCATACAACGTGGGCTTAGAATGTAGTGCTCTTGCAATCGGCACATGGACGTAGCAGCACAGAACGTCGCGCTGAAGCTTGGGAATGAAAAAGACAAGTGCTCCCACACGTGAACGCGCGTATTGGATTTTACATATGGCGCAAGAGGTGGGAGCGGCTCAGCTGTTCAAAATCTGTTCATAGTGTTTATCCTCTTCATCTGCTGTTCCCACGCACAATCGCCTCATCACTGCTCATTATAAAATTTCACATTGGTCTGTTTTGAAGCGTGGACAGATGTAAGGTGTAGTTTATTGCAAATTCATGCCAGTAGACTAATTGCAAGTGAGCAACAGTTTATGGTAGCGTGCACCCATAACTTGAACGAATACACGTGGGAGATACAATCAAGATTAAAAGCACGTTGCTAGTCTATGATAAAGTTATGTATCTACGTCACTGTTGCGCGGTTACTCCAGCTCCGTTCACACGCCTGATGTCTTCCATGCCAAGTATTCGCCAGAGAAGACATTAGAGTAACGTACTGGAGCTAGAACGGGATGGCTACAAGGCTAGTCATTCCCTGATGTGGATCGTGGGCCTTCCCTTTCACTCCTTCTACACCCGCGACAGCTAGCTACAAGTACAAGCGCCAGACGCGCTGGCACGACACGACACAATTCAGATTCATTGCGCATTACCAGCCGGAAAGAACGTCCTAT
>NC_049979.1:10849217-10850559 GCF_000003815.2 Branchiostoma floridae | reverse complement strand
GAAAATGTACGATTTTTGCCTCCCAGCATCTTGGAGATTAGTGGTGTAGGGAAAGAGAATGAAGTAAATTTGAATGACATATCATTTCCAAGGGTCAGACCAGAGGAGACGAATTTGGTGCAAATGGTATCAAAGACGGATGCTAACCAGATTAACGTTCAGTCCCCTGGGCTTGGGGGATTTAAAAAAGGGATCAAACCTAATCCTACTTTCCAGACAAATATCTAATTCCACTCTTCTGTGTATCGACATGGCGGGGAGACGGATAAGTTATCAAGGCTCATCTAGAGCCGGTGTGACTCTGCAGATGACTGGGCTGTCAGTCATACTCTCGTGGAGCTCAGGCGACATGCCAAGCATGACAGTAATCAAAACAAAATGTTGTTAAGTGTTGCCCTTTCTTAGTTTATAGTGTCAAGGGTGCCATCCTAGATACTATCCATGCCGAGGTTCCTATATATACACAAATAGACAATAGATAAATGGAAGAGGGGATTAACTAACTAGGATAGCACTAGGGCTAGTTTAGAGGCGTTTTAGAAGTTTCTGTGAATGCGATCGAATGCCCACACCGCAGCAAACCACCTTTAGAGTGACAGGGTTGGTTATTTCTCGCACTCCTGTGTGGTTTGTTTGGTCTTTTCTGTTCATACTACGAGGTATATCGATCGTTGTTACTATTGTTCAATACTTATTTTTTCTGTCTTTCTAGTCAATTATCCATTTTCATGTTGTTATAATAGGGGCGCCAATAGAAGTTGTTTCAACTTGCTTGAGTGGGCCGCTATCTGTATTTTGCTTTTGTATGTTTGGTCAATAAAAAAGTGCAAATCTACAAATCTCCCCCTTCCGCAGGGGAAATCATCAACCACCCATCATTCGATTTTGCCCGGACTATGTTTGACCTTGCCTCAGGCCATGTACTTGATTAAGGCCAATCAATCGCCATGTGTAGAGGGGACACGCTTTTTGCCGTCCGAAATTCGATAGTTGTAACACCAGTAGTCGTGTTTACTTATCACATACCCTCCCGACGATAGCTGTAGTTGGGGGGAAGGTCGTGTACTAAACCTTCTCCTGATTGGCAACCCTTATTAAAGAAGTCGGCCCTAAAAAACGGGCACAAACCAGAAGAGAGTAACGATCTCCTCTTTCTTTCTGCTTGGAGAGTATTCATCACTCAGTCTCCCAGATACCAACCTCATATCTTCCAATCAACCCACGTGAATATGGCCTTTGTATCTATTTTCAACTAGTGACGTAACACCGGTGCGATGGAGTCGGAAGGTGAGATCTATTCCCGACCGAGTCATACCAAACACTTAAAGATGGTACATGCTGC
>NC_049979.1:10848272-10849117 GCF_000003815.2 Branchiostoma floridae | reverse complement strand
AATGGGTGGCCCGAGGGCTACAGAAATGGAGATGGACACCAGCCTTAAGCATCTGTTAAGGTGCATGGGAGACTTAAACGTTTTTGGTAGATGTAAGTGAGATACTTTCATCTTGACATTTGTCATTTTACCAAGAATTATGTTGATAAGATGAATAAAGTATGTAAGGATTTTTTAACAATCTACTGACCATTTATTCGCGATATTAGTTGCAGCTCAACCGAAACGCAAACCATGGCCATGCATATGGTTTCTAGAAATAGCGACTACCGGCGTAGGAAACAAGCATCGTAAGCAAGCCCTCGGCAGACCCCCAATCCGAGTCTGCTCTCCACCAATACACACCTCCGACCTGCCTGCCCTAACCCTCCCCCAACTCCCACTTGTAACGCCTGATGGTCTCAGCATCGCAGGCAAGTCTCTGCCAGACTATTAAACTTCGCTGGCTGATAATATTTTTGCCAGGGGAGTTTAGCCACCATAGGATTTGGTTGGTCAGGCACGGTTAGGAGTGGGAAATGTCACCTTTCCACAGAATGACTCTCCTGGTCAATCGTTCTCCTTTATATGGAATTATACGATCCACCCTGGTGGAGGCTAATTGGAAGCATCAGGCGTTTCTCTAATATCTAAGCAGACACCCGTTTGGATGTGAGATCTAGCCACCCATTTTTTCTTGCGAGCGCGCTTTTCCAAACCGTTTTTGGGTTTAACCGAACTGCACACAAAGGATGATCTCCAAGCAGAATTCCTCCGTGGCAAGACAGTAACGTTATAACATAATGCTGGGGAAGGACTTTAGCCGGCAGAAGAGTAAAATTGGCCACGCGTGACCAATTTTACCC
>NC_049979.1:10807249-10848172 GCF_000003815.2 Branchiostoma floridae | reverse complement strand
TGGTTGTTTTCCCGATCACGAGCAGAGATAAGGCTATCTTTTGCGGTCCGCTTAACTGCCCCCGGGAATCACAGACTCTCTAAATTACCGTCCAAACGATCGGTTTGAGACCGGGGTAGGTCGTTGTGTACGTATATCTTTCCATCTTTACGCTCTACTGGGTAAAGAAAGTGCTTCATCACGTACTGTAGCACTGATATCGGGCAGCGAATGTGATGAGAGGTGTAATGATACTATAGCTGTAAGTTAATCTTTAAAAAATGACCTGTCGTGTTTTTCTTCTTATTTGAACACTCAAGGAAGACACACGGTGTCGCCGTACTCAAGCCTTAGCCGTACTGCAAGAGGCACTACTGGGCGGAATTGGATCTACAGCACACATACTTTTAACTTAGAATATACACAAAATGATATACAATACATTCAAGAGTGGGAACGGCCGATGCATAAACATCTGCAGTTGTTCCAGGAAACTTCGGATTCATCTTTCAATACCTGGAAGCCACAACATAAATCCGAAGTTTCCATGAAACGGTAATTCATCTTGTCTGGCACTTTGATGATCCTTGATGAATGTTAGACATACGAGGAATAAGAATCAAAGATGGCAGCTGCCCAAGCAGCTGGATGGATCTGAGTCAAAACCTTTTCAAACCCTTTAACTTTCATCTTAACTCAACCAATTAGGCCACGTTGATTTGATTATATGGATGACATCATCTTGGAACTAAAAAACTGATACAAGCGTGCGAGCAAAAAAAAACGTTTGGCCAAAAATAAAATTTGCCTTCATTATAAGATATAAGTGATCAGTAAGGTTGAACAAATGACTGAATCCAAGGAATATGGTATACCAAACAGTAGATTCTTCAATTTAGTGCTTTCACATCTTATTCCTTGCTCTTTGAGTTGACATTGGCATTTTATGGCATTAGTATACTTTTTCCAATATTTTGTGCAATCTACTGCATATATTTGCTCATTTTGCAGCTGTTTTGTACGATATACTGTATGGTTCAAAACGTTTTTATCTTGCCGGGCTTGCGCCCGGCAAGATAATGTGGCGGATATTTTCCATGGTTCAATGGTTCAATCAATGGTTCAATGTTAACCCAGCCCTTCCAAAGGCCCTTCAAAAGGCCCTTTTCTCTTTGCCCAATTTTATGGCTTAGTTAGACAAGGGTTACATTGCAGTCCAGTATCAAAACTGTATTTTAGACGTATGTGGTCCAGCGTAAATAAATCTACGCTTTAACCCATGTTTATCATAAAGATATATCAAAAATTGCATCAGAAGGAATTTATTTTGTAATAAAGAATAATGCATACTCATTGTGGGTCAAAAAGTTTTACAATACCGGTTTATTGTGCCACTAATTCATCTGACATAGATTATGTTAATGAGGTAAATTTCCAATATCTCCCTACACTGGGGGATTATTTTAGAGGGTAAAACTTATTAATTAGTTTAGAGGGTAAAACTTCACTGGAATGGATTCATCATTCTTTAATTGTAAAAATAAAACAACGTTTATTTTTGCATTTTGCGACTTGCAGTCTATGCCATACATTTCTATACCCTTTAAACCTTTTAAAACGAGGTTTTCAACTTTCTTTTTTTTAATTTTTTTTTACACCATTAAAGTACTAGTAAACAATACTTTTGTCTTTTGACCAGAACATTTGGGAATTTCTGTTGTAGTTCTGCATTTTTCCGCTGTTGGGATATTTGAATGAACGAACAGACATGTACATGTAGGGTATATGTCGTTCTAACTTTCATTAAAATGCCCATTCAACATCTATATCACATAATTGCACGAGAAGAAACTGATTTTCTCGAAAATAATTGCATCCTGTATGACAAAAAGTTTCACTAAACATGTTCATTCTTATATTCCTGGACAAACCTCATTTGCATATTGGTGAATCTCTCCATGCGACCATATCAGATTTAGTTACTCTATTTCTATTTACATGACATTCTAATAACTAGAAAAACGTTCACACATGCAAACCTTAGCAAAATGTCAGCTTTTTTAAAGCACTTGTTCTGGTTGTTTCTGATTATTTTGATGTGATCCTCATGTTTACTGATGAACACTGGTGAAGCGCCGAGGTACCTTTTCCTGACGAAATCCCTACTACCCGGCAAGATACAGCTTTTTTTAAAGCACTTGTTTGGAAGCAGCCGAAAAATGATGCGCGCGCGGATGTCATCCATATAATCAAATCAACATAGCCTTATTAAAAAAAATCGCACCTAGTGGTTTCGCACAGTAATTACAACTCCACCCATGACGATACTAGGTGTATGTAAGGCGTAATGGTAATGGTGACAAATCTTCCAGGGCTCAGGTGTGTTAACTAACCCCGGAGATGGATAGCTGGTCAAATGACAAACGAAGTTTCAAGACGTACAAAGAAAATCAATAGATACGGGTTTCCCAATCAGTACGGCCAAGGAAAATTGGTCAATCCACATAGGAAGTAGCTGTAGAAGACGGATGTTGACGCTATAGTTTGAGAATGAGGCCGGAGAGGTAGCTTAGCTCGTGTGGCGAGGTAATGGAATGTCATGCGGGGTTACGCGGCACGCAGTTTGTTTTGTTATGATGGATGAGGACGTTGTTTCGTCGTGGAAAGCATTAAGGAGTCCACCCATCAAATACATAAAGCTTTGTACGATAAACGTTCGCCTGTGACGTTCGCCGTTCGCCTGTGACGTAATATTTCATTGGTTTCACTCATCGGTTGCAATTTAAAAGGATAATGTCAACTAGATGTGCAGTTATTATACTGGCAATCTGCACAGAACATCGCGGCATATGGCCTATCTATGTTTTGTCATCATTATTATATTCCCTGTGCTGCATTTTACATAATTTACGTATGGAGGTGCATGAAATTTGAAGTTGAATGAAACATGAAGTTGTAAATTTGTTTGGAATGATGGGCGATAAAATGCAGGATGTTGGCAAACGACTTCTATTTCACGGGTAATATTTCGTGCTTTCTTGGGGTGTTTTGTCGTAGAACTATTTTGTAGTCAATGGAAGCTGTTACAGGTAAAGAGGTTTAGACCACCCTGAAAGTCATGGATAGAGGTCTTACCAGCACAAGTCATGAATACTGAATAATATTGGACCGTCTGCTAACTCATCTGGCACATTATTCAGCCTATTTGGTCAATTTCTACTGTTTTACTACCCCAGGTAGTCTGGTAAACACTTACGACACGGACGTAGGTCACATTCGTCGTACGTCGTCGCACGATTTTAATTTGATGCCTTAGAATTTTAGAGCGGGCTGAAACAGAGCCAGCCATCAACAAGGGACTTCTAAGACATCTGTTTCCCTATCAAGAGATCTGAATTTTGCTCCTGTCATGGTGGAGGGTAAGTCGTGAGCAATGTCATCTGTAGTTGGTTGGCGAGATTGCCCACTGGTCTTTAAAAGTCGTCAGCACCAGGGAACTGTACATTTTGAAAAAAAATCATCTTCTGCTCCGATCCGATCAGAGAAGCGAACTGGAGCTAGAATATAATGAATTCCAGGCTTCTCCCAACCGACTTAAGTTTTGGAGTGGTCGTGAGAAGGTGCTGAATGTGTGACAGAGTTCTAGGAAGACACACTTACAGGAGATGACGATGAACATGACGCCCCAGTAGAAGCTGAGGATCCAGCCCACGATGATGATGGCCAGGACGATCTGCACGAAGGCCGCCAGCAGGCAGTAGGAGAACGGCTTCGTCTTCGGCTCGTCCTTCATCCCAGGCACCGGGCAGCACAGCGTGAAGAACGCCGACAGGAACGTACCTGTGCGGACAAACATCGTACAGAAGGTTTCACACTTGTGTATACATTCAAATCCGTATGAAGTCCGTATGGAAGTTTTATCCTAGCTACCAGGCTCCACAGGTAGCTGGAAAAATAGTAGAAATTGGCCAAATGTAGACATGCCAGACGAGGTAGCTAGGTCGCTAGCCATGGAAAATGCTGCTACAGTAATGTTTAGTGTAACTTGGTTTAGTGTCTATGTAACAGGTCGCCGTGTCAAATCATGTGTCCGTATACGTAGTTTTTATCCAGGCGTACTTGAAAAACTGACCACAGTCTACACCCGAGATGTGCTCGATTGGCTCGACAATATGCTAAATTGAACTGTACCGCATCGTAAATATTACTATTCTGCGATAACGCTATGAGTTGCCAATGTTTCATGTAAAATGCAAAATCTCTATAAACCTCAACTCCCAGTCGGGAGCCGAAGTTAATATTAAGCCTAATAAACGATCCCCCGGTGATTTTATATAGTTTATGATTACGATATAGATACCTAGGTGAACAGAAAGGTAATAAATGATGCATGCTGCCCATGGCTCATTTGCAGTGTTGGAACTGGGACGACACTAAAGAATTCGAACTGCAGGAAGTCTAACAAAACGGCGCACCATTCCTGTTCTGTTCGGAATAATACTATAACAGAAACTATCTACCATTTTCCGACCTCCCATTGACGTGACTCGGTGAGATATATATGGTTAGCAGCTCTGACCGCTGGACGTGTACCGAGGTTATCAACCTTATCGATTTTCCATTTTCTTTTCACAGCAGCGATATTTATAATAATCGTCTCATTACCACTCTGATCATGACTCGTAGAATACCCCTGATGGCGGTATGAGTATGCATCTATGATCATGGTGAAAAAAGGTCTCAGAGTTTGTAGCATAGTTTTTTTTCAGGTCGTATGGGAATGTGCTGTTAATCCACTGTGTCTTGGCATGTGAAGGCGGAATCCATCGCTAGTTCCTCACATTCTATCGCGTTTGGTATTGAAGATACTAAACGTCAAGCAGTCATCCTGAAATGAGGCGAATCATTATGTCTTTTCAGGTAGATAATCACTGTGACCGCGCAATGATGCTTTGCAATGCCAATGGCTTGCGTTTTCAGCCGAGCACAACCACAAAATATAAATATTCCAAACACATCACCTTTAAACCACTCATCAATTTTCGGTTTGCGATCAAGCTCTGGAAAGGATAGACTTCACGTAAAGAAATTCTTACTTTACACCCAAAGTGTAAGGATAACATGGTATAGTAAATTCTACTTAACTAAGATAGAGAGAATTGCTGTTTAAGATCAATTGCAAGATCATCTGCCACACATTGAGTAGGCCACGAGTGCTGGACAATAATAAACTTGATAACTACTTGATAAAATGTATATGGAAAATTCTGGTCATGCTGGTCGTCTTAAAGTGAAACAGTAAGATGTGAAATGTCATCACAAACCAAGATTGAAAGCTACTTTGAAAGGCCAGGAGGAGTGAAAACTGATTGAAATGACTTTGCTTTACCGCCATAAAAGTACTTTAGAGGAGCAGGCCGCATGTTAAATGGGTAAGCCGCCAGTGGCCCCAGAAGGCCAGCCCGGAATAGAAGGGGTTATTCCAGACTTGTCTGTTTATCTTATGACTAAATCTGCGGCTAATGGAAACTGGCACTTCTGCTCAGACATCCAGGAATGATTAATGGACGGCTACCCCGCGGTCTGTCTAACAGAGCTTCCCGCTGACTGTAGACATCACCGACGATAATGCAGTAGATGGGATGAGCAAGACGGGACATCCATCGAAGCGTTAGATGATTTGGAAGATGGTGCTAACAGAATGACGTCCGTAGCCTTCTACTCGTCCACAAACCGAAAAGCTATCTGCCTTTGTCAGCTAGGATCAACACCAACTGTGCACAGCTTTACAATAAGTGCTTTGGACTTGTTACAATATAATCCGTAGTGCGGAATGCAGCTTTACATTAATTCTTGATAGAGTATTTTCTACGCGATGTTATAGAAATCAATTAAGTGTTGTCTCTTTATAGCAACGTTTAGCTGTTCAGAACTTCATGTACAGGGTTTTGTTTTTTCCTTACACCCAATTTTCAGCACCAAGGATATGATGTTCAGATCCCCGTTAGCCCAATGCCCCCCCAGAACCAAGTATCTATAAACACGCACCTTGTCCATGGGTTATGTGTACAGTGTCTACTGACCCACACATTCAGTACCAAGGACAGAGCCATGGCGTGACCACAAACACAACCCTGTAGCACCATACCTAACATGTATCATAGACTCGGAACAGATGCTGGGACAGCGCTCCCCTGGGAGCTGCTGAGTTGCAGAAAAATGAATCAGAAAGTGGATGGGTGGTAATGTTATGAACCTCTTAAGAACTTTAAATCATCACGAGATCCATTAGTGTAATGAGAAGACATCACGGGAAGAAAGGCATAAAGAACGGCCCCACATGTATCATCCATTAACATTTCTCCACAGACCTATACTGGCAGATTTTATAGTGTACACTAGGGCTGGGTATCGGTACAGCGTACCGGTACAAAACCGGTTTTTCTTATCGGACCGGTCCAGAAAAACCGGACCTGAAAAAATTAGGTGGACCGGATGTTGGACCGATTAGAAAATTAACAGATTATTTTATTAGGCATTCACACATTTGGCGCTTGCAGGTGGAAGAAAATAACAAGAGTGAAGTAGAGTAGAGTTTAAAGTGACTTCTACCAAGTTTTACAGCCAATCGTACAAGTGCAGTTAGCATTGTAGGATTTAAAAAAAGTGTTAGTCTAATACTACACCAAACAAACTTCCTTGTAGTGAAATGGACCATTGGTATGAGTCATACTAAATCAGGTCCAGGTTCAGGTCCGGACCTGGACCTGATCCTCTGGACCTGAATCGGACCTGGACCTGAATTTTCTGTACCGGTACCCACCCCTAGTGTACACCTCTTTCAAAACGTTTTACGTAACAAATATATGTAACCTGAATACTAAACGTTTTCAAAGTGGCCGATATATGTAACTCGGTAGATGGACATACGTATGTTTTGCAACAAGAGCATCGACATAATGGTATACATTTATAGTTTCAAATATTTAAAAAAAAAGACTGAATTGCGCATGCATCATATTCTATACGTTTTCGAAATCAAACTCTGCAACGAAACGATTCCATCATCAAATTACAAATGTTAGAGGTGATCATAAACACAGAGACAATATAGGAAAAAATTTGGACAGCTTGTGTGTCCTATGAAATATCTGTGCATACAGTTTATCAGATCAACTTCAGATCTTTTTTCTGTCTAACGAGTCTTGTCGAAGTGCTCTACGTACGTCTGTGACGTCATGAAGACATATAACTCTCGGCTCTGGCAGCCATCAAATGGTTCTATTTGTCAATCGTGGGCCCCGTGGGGAGGTAATTATCCACAGCCGACGTCTTTCATAGCGTGCGGCACCATAGAGTCCAATCCTGAATTAACGACATGCTGTCGTGATTCGGAACGTTGAAGCTATCATTGCATGTATGTCTTATGTAGACATATGTTCATTCTACTGAATAGACATAGACTTGATGGCTATCTATAGAACTTGTAAGCTCTTGGGTTTGCTGTTGATGCAATGTTATTTTTCATAGCTGTATTTCAGTGTCATATTTGATTCACGCACCATTTCCCTTTTGCAATATTGGCTACTGATTGTACATACAGGTATGTAACATTACCGTCCGCGAGTTGTATCTAACTTGCCAACGTGATTTGTATCGATTTTAGGCAATATTCTCATTAGGGCAAATCGGCGTCCCTTGACGATGTGACAATCTAACAGTAATAACTGATTCCAACATGCTTATCGAATCTTCGTTAAAAGATATACAATTGTCTACGCACAGAAAAGACAGATTAGATGGTTTCTCAAGGCTCTCTATACAAATCAACAAAATCTGTCCTGTCTACTTCCCACTATGATGTATCGCACTTGTATCGCCTTACAACTGTGACTCGCACTTTGTGAATGATTTGTCACACTGTCGTTCCTAGGTAAAGAAAATGCGTTTTACCCACGACTCCGTCGACTGCACAACTACAAATGTATCATTGACGTAGGATCGTTATGTTTGATGTTCAGATGTTTGTCTCAGGCGTTAAACCTATGCACGTAGAAGAACACAAAAGTCTTATCTAGACAGTAGGGGTGACTCCGTGTGCCCGGCTGAACACGACAGTCATAGAGAAGTGGCTTGCCAGAGGAAAAAAGCATCATGGTTCACTTCAGTTAAGTATGGCTGCTATAACTAGTTGTAAGATTGTTTTATCGCACGTTTGCCTGCTACTGGGAGACATTTTTTGTAAGTTTGCTTTTGTCATAAAGCCAGCTCTAAGGATGGCGTTGGCCGATGGATTTTGAAATTTGCCTAATGTAGGACGTGGCAATCTCTACATGGCGGTGCGAAGTGATCTGTGTGCAATTACACAAGGCTGACACCCTAGGGAGTCCTCTATCAACAATTTAGCATTCTCTGAAGTCGCTGCTCGATATCTAAAAATCGACGTTGATATTACCCTACTTTTGCGTTACGGTAGTCATTAAACAACATGTTGTAAATCGCTGTTACTTCGCCATAGCCTCTCCGTGCAACTTGTTTTACAGTTTTCCTAAAGTTGCGATGATTTAGCTGTACGTGAGAACGCCTCCTCGCGCCCTGCCGTTCCCGCACGCGCACGCATTGATTTCTTGAGACAGTCGAGCTGGTCGTGAAGGTTAAACAATTTTCCGCTTCACGGAGATCGGTATGAGAGCGTGCCGTATGGTGGTGGTATCGCGTGCCGCACATCACTATTGTCTTACATCAACCTTTTACATTTAGAGACAACTGCTGTTTGGTGGATACATCTACTGAAGAAGGACTGAAATGTGCGTATGTAAACCTTAGGCAGATGTAAGGATCCAGCCAAGTCTCAGTGTTTAACGTGTGAATTTGCGATATTTACTACGTCTTTTTGTGCCATTAAACTTTTCACCGGATCTAGAATATTGAACGTGCAACACTAGAAATCCGTCCTAGATGTTGGAAAAGCATGCATAAAACACTGAGACTGAGTCGGATCCTAACATTTGCTTGGAAATTGTGGGCGCCTGTGTGTGTTAATCTCCAAAGCTAAAGATTGTGTGAACACGTTCAAGTACGAGAAATACGAGTCGTATAAGCAAGTATAAAATGCCCTAAATAAGGCCTTATTGCTCTAATGAAAATAGAATACTCCGGTTTTGGTAGTAGGTTGAAAGTCAAAGCAAGGAGCCATTTATTTTCGTACGAAAAAAAATCCATCACTCTGAGAGGAAACATACTGGGAATGACAAATGTAATTCGTTAAGAGCGGAACTTCATGGTCTCTGCTCAGCCCATTAAACCATTCATCATATCTGTTACGCCCAACCCCTATGGTTGTGTGTGTGTATATGCAAACATGTGTATGTATGTATGTGTGTGTGTGTGTGTGTGTGTGTGTGTGTGTGTGTATGTATGTACGTGTGTGTGTGTGTGTGTGTGTGTGTGTGTGCGTGCGCGCGTGCGCGCGCGCGTGCGCGCGCGAGTGTGTGTGTGTGTGTGTGTGTGCGTGCGCGCGTGCGCGCGCGAGTGTGTGTGTGTGTGTGTGTGTGTGTGTGTGTGTGTGTGTGTGTGTGTGTGCGGTGTGTGTGTGTGTGTGTGTGGTGTGTGTGTGTGTGTGTGTGTGTGTGTGTGTGTGTGTGTGTGTGTGTGTGTTTATGTGTATGTGTGTATGTATGTGAGTGTCAAGGTAATATTTTGATGAATCGTTATCTCGTTCCACCACCAACCTATCTAACATCATGATGTATGGTATCAAATCAACCTTAATGCCGCCCAGGCTGAGATACAATCGCGCACATTTCGTCAATGCACAGCCCACTTGAAATCTTCATTAGATAGCATCCAAAAATAACCTATGTATACGTACTAGCCAAAAGCATCATGATATTTTGTGGTTATTCGTGTTGAGTGGAATCGTACATATTCTCGTTTCAAAATGCTGCCCACGGGCAATCATAGGGGCCTCCTTCATATAGTCGCTCCACTTCGCAAAGAGGTCGAGGGGCATCCTTGTAACCTCTTCGACATTAGGCGTGAATTTCAATGACCTGCATGTGAGTAAATTGGCACTATAATGTGCTTTATTTAGTATTATTGCGTTAGGCCGTGTTGATTGGATTATATGGATGACATCCACGCGCGCATCAATGTTCGGTCGTTTCCGAAAGAGAAAATTTCAACCCGTGCTGTAAATTATACAAAATGAGTAAATATATGCCGTAAATTTAAACAAAACAAAAACATATCGGTAAACATGTACTAATGTCATACAATGTCATTGCTAATTCCAGGTCAACGCAGAAGATGTGAAAGACCAAAAATGAAGAATCCATTGTTCGGTATTCCATACTCTGTGTGTTTGGTCATTTGTTTAGCCTTCCTGACCACTTAGATCTTGAGAATGAAGGCAACTGTTTTGGCCAAACTCTTTTTTTCATTCGCACGCTCGCACGCCTCGCATCAGCAACGTGGCCTTATTAAGTTCGTAAGGCACTGGGATAGTTGCTTGTCATGTTACCTCGTAGTACATAACAAGTCACTTGTCGTAATACAAGCTTTTACTTGTTGTGCTTAACTTTGGAATTGTTATATAAACCACACATATAGTTACCGCCATAGACATCACTGATACAATGTTTGGAATAACCATGCCCCGAGACATGGAAATACAATGCCAATGTTCGTTGTTGCAGTATTTGTCAGCTGTACAAATATAGGAAACCTATACCTCGTACCAGTTCCGACTAACGGAAACCAGCTTGTACTGTCTAGCATTCCCAGCGTGGCTATCTACCCCCACAAACTAGTGCATGTTTGCTATGGTACAGAATCGTACACAGCCACACACCAGACAAATTAAGACATGCCATTCGTAAGAGCAAACACAAACAACATTTCTACGTGCTGGGAAACATCCCACTGTATACAAACACGACCAAAACAAACCGTAGGGAACTAAATGTGGATGTACCATATATGGATATGACCCACATGATGACGGCGTTACATGCACAACTACAATATGATGTTATTTATCGGGTTACTAACCAACTCCAGGGAGGATGTTCAACACACATAGGATGATAGCGACCGGCATTGGCATGTAGGGAATGGCATTTCTCATAGGGCCGTGCTTTTCTCTGATAATGTACTGCGTCTTCTTCTTGATCGACCTCCTTCCTCTTTGGAGCTTGCTCTCCGATCGGCTGGGCGAGCCGGCCGCGCTTTCCGGGTCCGCCTCGGCACCAGCCGGGTCATCCTTCCGAGCCTCAGCATCATCCTGCAGCGGGATGGTCTCCTCCGCTGGGGTGGTCGCCTTTACCTCCTCCGCCTGCGGTTCCTGTTCTGTTGAACCAGTCATGGTGCTATCTGCTACTCTGTCTACTCACGGACTGTGTAAGGCTGGGGCTGGTGTGGCCGCTATGTGCAGCACTAGCAGCAACTGTTCAGGCTGTCACTGAACGGCGTACGCACTGCGCTGACAGACAAGCACTCCTAAAAAAGCCGGTCCAGCAAGCATGCCCGGTGTCAACCAGCTGTAGCCTGCATGTAGTTCACTGTTTGCAGTGAATGTGGTGTAGAATTCAGTTACAATTCACAACGTTAGGAGTTGTACGTCCCTACCTCAGCACTACCTTTACACATCGATCGAAAGGGCAACGTCGCGTGCACATGATCAGTTGGGATCGAGTGGCGAAGAATTTAATCCCAGAGCCGCCATATAGCGAATATGTCTCCCTATTATAATGGAGTCCCCCTATTGGTTTAGTCCCTGTTTCATCATACAGAGGTCGCGAGCTGTAAGCGCCCAGGTCACGTTATCGTGGTGGCACTTACTATATATGGGTACCTAGGTCGGGAGGCCTGTCAGGTGTGCTATCTCTTAAAACTTCAATGTAAGACATTTTCTACTTCGCCCAGGGACGCAAATGCTCAGAGACTAAGGCTTCGTCGTGGAAAAAAACATCTCAGACTGAGGTAAATTGAGGTATACTAACGGCCTCCAGTTCACACACGCACCATACACACACACCAAAATCTGACAGACGGCCCGTACTATAAAGGAAGCTGAAAGTAATGCGCCTTCAGAGCAGCTTTCATGTCACCCTGCAGATCTTACCTTATTGAGCCGTGGCGGTGACAGGTGCGTATTGAACAGTCCCGCGGAACATCAGTCACGGAGGGGCGGCAAGAGGTTTCAGTAATATCCGTCAGTGCCTTTTAATAATAGTTTTATTGCAGATCCACTCCCGCGGGCTTAATGCAAACAGAGCAAAGCAATGGTGCACGAGAATACAGTAATGGTAAAAAATAGATTAAGGATGGAATAAATAGCAACTAACGTTAGAGTATCTAGAGGTTTTTGTTAACTTCTATGCAAATGACTTTAACATGATTTATGCATATTGACGTTCATCATTGACTGATATACACATGTCACAAGTATGAAATTCACATCATTAATCATTAAGCGGTTTTGCAATTTTTGCATATGTTATGCAAATCAGTTCCTCATCATGAACATGTGTTGTATTTATATAAGTACAGTTATGGAAAACAATAGAATTATACAATTTCCTAATTAGTTATGAAAATTAAGCCCTCATTTGCATAACATGCATGCCATTATCCCTCGTTCCTCTCTGCAGTTATCCTCTTTGGAATGAGTTGACAAAAAGTCACATGCAGTTCCAAAATTGAATGTTAGGAGGCTGAAATCTGTCCCACAGACCAAATATCATTAAAATCTGTTGTTTCTTTCTTGAGTTATTCTCTTTAGAAGTTCTTGACAAAATGTCCCTGCTATCCCAAAAGTAGCCACTGGGCGCCCAAACTTATGTCACTTCTTCCTGAGCACAAGAGCTATCTAACATCCGAAAGTCGTAACTATAGCTTGTTCAGAACACGAGATAGCAAAACCGGAAGTTACGCTGCAGTGCCAAGGGAAGCTGCTAGGGGGCCCAAAATCTACTCATTTTTAGCTTTTGCCACGCCCTACCAACACACCAAGTATGAAACTAATCCATCCAGCCGTTCTTGAGTTATCTTGTTCCCAGTCACACAGCCACACAAACGCTAGTGAAAATATAACCTCTATGAATATTTAGTAGATGTAACTATTCTAAGTCTATTTGTACTTGGCCTATTTGTACACTTTGAATAGCCAAGATAGAATGTCAACGGTCTACTAACCCAGATCCCGTTATGTTTTGAACAACGCCCGTCAGCAGATATGTTTATTACAAACTCACGCCCGATTGATAACTGCTATCAAAACAAACAATGGCATGCAGCATAGATGTCATCATCATCAGTCGGTAAATAAGTAAAATAGTTGTAACTACTACTCTATTTGTACTCTAGGTATCCGAGGATTCTTTTTTTACTGGCAGTGGAATATGAATTTCTACGTTTTCGGTAGAGATATGGATCGGATGACTTACATGTTCCGAATACTTGTTTGATGTCATATACTATCTGACCAAGGCACACATACCAAGATAAAATGTCTAAGACATTTACTGGTTTATAGATCCACTGGAGGCACCATCTATGTTTTGCTTCAATACTTGAATTTTATCGGTTCAATCCCACCCCCACCCCCGAACAAATTTCGCTGTGTTTTTTTACGTGCTCAAGACTTTGAGATGGATGTATGAAGAATTTCCAAAAGTACTGTCTCTAAATGCTGTCTTTTGAAAGGAAAACGGCTTCTGCCCTGGGACTCTTATAGACAGCCGTCCTATTGGGGTCATTACCGCTCCATAAATAGGCCGAATCTCCTGTAAGGCACAGTACTAGTCAGTCATGATGGCCACATGCCAGCCAGTACGTAGATTACACCCGAAATGCGGCCGAGAACGTATATGGACGTACGTTGTCTGTGCAGCTGCGATATAAATCGTTTAAAGATGGCCACTTCATGTTGTCGATGATAGACATTTACGTCAGCAGTGTAGATATTCCATCGCCATGAAAGGACTATTCTCACTCGCTCTTCTGCCACAAACCAACTCAGTTACTGACAGTGGTTTTATGCCTCTCCTATAGCCCCCTTCTCATCGTCATGCCAGACGGCCCTTCACCGTGATAACCAAATGTGACACTCAGACAGAGATCAAGCTGGAAAGCCCAGTTCCTTCTTTTATTGGCGTTGTGGTTGGGTGCGACACGTGTCAGCCTGGATAGCGGAAACTCGTTGATAAATGGTACCCATTTTCTAAAAGCTCGGTGACAATGTCGGGTGAAGAGCACCTACAGAAGATGAAGATGATTGATACATCAAGGGCACTTAAGTTTTTACTTCTAATAGTTCTATGTTTAATATCATGAAAGGCAGCGATTTGTCATTTTACAATGAGGTCATGCCACGGAATGCACTGTACATGTACGTGATTCACGTGATATTTCACATGCGCATTTACAAAAGTAGGCATCCTTCCATCTTTGCAGATATATATCTAACAAAAAAGAACACAACTGTATAACATAGTTACACGCGATTGATCATTAATTCTCATCTTTACATGTGCCCAACTGTAAAAGTCTCAAAGAAATAACGCTGTGTTTAGGTAGCGATCAATGTCTTTTTTAAGAATGTGCTATAGTGAAAGATTACAATAGATCAGTTATTTAGATAGGCTATAGCTCTATACAATGACTAGATCGGTGACTAATCAATGGTTCATGTTATAAAGGAAGACAGTGATAGACACGAGTTGGAAGCCGCTTTCGCTGTTGTTCCTAACATTTGCATGTAAAAGTTGTTATAACTTGCATGCTGTTTGTACGTCTACTTTTGGGACACGTGCCTGACGTATGAGGGTCAGAAAATAATCATGCCTGCCTAACTATGCCCCAATTTCCACTCGGATCGCCGGCTAAAGTGGGCCATCCATATGCACTGCCTTGTTAGAGAACACTGACGGATCACAGCGTCCGACAGTGCGGACAGGCAACAAGCCGCCGAGAATCTCCAAACGGGTGTAGGGTTCGGATCAGTACGCGTATTTGAGACATTCAATTTCTACGTCATTCTCTCAGGAGACAGGTGCAATGAGAATGAAGATGGGCCAATAGAAAGACGTAAAAAATGCATCAAAAACACATGTAAAGCACAGAGTCGACCTTTCGACATCTGCCCGGGAATAGGAGTCTTCCTTGGTGTCTTGAGCGGAATTGTCAAAGTATTGACTTGTTTGGAGACGGGTTACAATCAACTGTTTAAGGATATGTGTCAAAGCACTGCTGTATATCGGTCGACTTCCTGTGGATTTCAACGCCTTGTCATAAGAGTAGGGTCCGTGGCGGCTTCATTTCAAGCAACACTTTTGTGCTTCATTGATTCATATGCATTGTGTCCAGAATGAATGTACAAAATTCCATGCGAACGAAACCAGGTACATGTATTAGATTTGTTTTCTTTTGATGGGCCAAATATGCCACCACCAAGCCTATCAACATTCTCGAGATATTCGTGCACATGTGGTACAAAACTTGCTGCGGAAAAGGCTGTCCTGTCGACTTTTGGTTCTGTCACCGCCTGCTTGAAAATTGACGACATCAAAACCACATGACGACCTACGTCGAATGTCACTGCACCGAGAGACAGCGGTACGCAGATGAACTGTTCAGCGAACATGCACAGGCATTCCGTCCAGAATGAAATGGAATTGGGGCTGTGACACCTGATTGAGGCAGGCCATATCTCATGAATGCAGCTGGAAACAGGGCCTTGCCCGATCGCAATCAGCATGGCCAAGTTACGTTCGCGATCTGTCGGTTGGGAAGGGGACTGCAGCTGCAGAATTCCTACAGCTTGTTCCTGGGTAACTTGCGCCTCCTTTCGAAATTCAAGAGGTACTCATCTCCAGGTAGTAGTTAAAGGAAGACACTGTTACAAGTACCTTCCTCTGATTAGAACCCGTTTACTGACAGTCAAGCAGAAGGAGGAAACGATCTCTGCTTAGAGAGTAGTAGTGAGGTACCTCCTCAAAGCTTCACTAAGATTGGCAACATCATTTACAGTTGTGCGTTCTGGAAAAAGCCGATAAATAGTCAGTTATAACATTTTGACAGTCCATAATCCTTATAAATGTCAATCCGAATGTTTTCTCTGACAACGTTATAAACCTTGTACTTCTATTAAAACCGGGTAGATCATTGTGGAGGCAAGGCCATGAATCTAGAGAAAACCTCGAGCTCCACTAACCATTTAAACAGTGACACGTTCATCTATAAAGCCCTTAGCTATAGTCGTCAATGTTAAGTGTTTTTTCTGCAATCGTGCCTCCTGGGCAGGATAATATATGGCAGAGACGCAGCAGCCAATTCAGTACCAGTGCTAGGTTCAAAGCCACAGGTGTGCGGGCGATGCCGAAAGTGCGATTGCTAATGCAAGGTGCCTGGCGATTACTAGAAAAACCAAGCAATTTCGACACTGGTACGTTCAGTGAAACAGGAAAGTAAATGGAACATCGATGATATACACATGGCAGCGCGGTAGTTTCTTTTGCTGAGATGCCTCATGGAAACACTAGAGGATGTCGTTTAGACAGGTTTATGTGGTCGACTTAAAATATGTTGAACAAAGTACATGATTGAAGTATGGTTTGCTTCATTTAGCTGAAATTGTTTCTCTTTATTTTTATGTTATCAAATCGCCAGATTGTTAACGTTAAAGATGGATGATAAATTTCCAACGTTTCAAAAATCTTTCTGCCACCAGCCATCTTTGCCATGAGGGAGGCAGTAGAAATGTTGGCACTGGTAAGCCCTCTTTATGGTATTCATATAATAACTCTTAAAGGCTTGCACTGTTGCATGTATGCCCTTTGATGTACCTTTCTTACTGCGAAGTCATATTCTTTTCACATTGGAATTTACGTGTAAAGGAGTATGTTTTCATATCATAAATGCATCCCTGTATTTAAGGACTCGTACGTTATTACTTAGTCTAGTGCGAACTTCTTTCCAGCAAAACCAATTTCGTCTCGGTGTGCATATGAAGACCCATGATTCGAATCATTCCACATTAATAAGAAGATAAATTGCCAATATTGATGTGAGAAAGCGGAGGCGTTGACAGAAAAGTATCTGGACGAACGTCATTCGCGCTATGGTTGATCCGTTGACGAATTATCCAGGAGGCATTCATCTCAGGGTTATCATGGTGTGTTAGAAGCGTGAACAAATTATATCGGATAGATAAGCCTTGCACCAAGCCTTCTTACGGGTCATGGATGCGATGAACAATCGGCCAAGAGAGAGAGTCTGTGGGAAGGGTAAAACTTATCCTCGGAAGGCAAATGAATCCCATGGTGGCCTAACTCCCCAGGCAAATTATTCTCCCTATTTGGCTAACTTCTACTGTTTTTTTTCAGCCAGCGATGTTAGTCTGATGGAACTTGTATTCTTTTTGACCTCCTCACTAATAGCTGGTAGTTAAGCAAGTACACTGCTTCCAAGGAATGTCCCTGTAGCTCAGCTGGTAGCAGCCTCACAGATGAGCTCCTGGCTCCTCTTTGTAACAGTTGACGAAGGATTGTTCAATGTGAATTTAACAATATCTGTATACTTACAATGTCACTTTAAAACATCAGTTGCCTGAAGCATTTAGTTTTGTATTGTTCAACTGTTTGGATCACCTCGGTCCACAATCTGCAAAAAAGAGAATCCATATCTACAGACCCTATTTTCAGGACTGTAATCTCCTCTAGTCATAACCATAGCATAAGACTGATTGTGCTCCTGCCGCACACCGATACACCCCTGGAGCTAGTTAGTAAAACCTGCTTAAGTTCTGACGCACAACCTACCTTCCAGAATCCACGTTCCCATGGTAACGCAGATAACGACTGCCTGGACGTGACGTCCAAATTACCCAGGGAACGAGGAGATTCCCAACAGGTAATATATTGGACCACAAATGATGCATTCCCATGGCAAGAAGGAAAGTGGTTGTGATGTTGAATATGTGCAGGGGTTCGTTATTTCTGATCGGTTAGAATGCAGGTTATGTTGACAACATCTTTATAGTGTAGCGTGATACGTTTGAATTTTCAAACATGACATATGGGGAGACCACTATTTTGTAGTTGTTTAGTCCGTGCAGATACCATGAGAATGCCTTTTAAGTGCAAGGAGTAACCTAATTTTGATTCCAAGGGGGCAAACAACTCAGATAAGCTTGTTCATAGCATGTGAATGAATATTAAAGGGTGTGACGTTGCCAGCTTCGTCAAGTGGGTACGCTTTCTTTGCTTTTTATCTTGGGTACTGCCCTCTGGCAATAGTCTTATTTCACAGAGTAACAAGTCAGTGTAGGATGATAGGGTATAATCTGGAGTAGAAATGTGACAATGAACCATCCATCTCACTCATCCACACAGCTTTTAAGACACAAATGATGACTGGTTGCCATTCTGAAATAATTCAATTCAACATCTTTGCACATCAATGTTCCAAAGATACAAAACACTAAACTATGACAAACCTAGCCATGTATGACAGTGGTACTTTGGTATACATGAAGTGGTCTAATGTCTCCAAAAAGGAGATGCTGCACAAGAAGATGTAACACAATATCAAATACCCCTTCATATTACATCACTTAATAAACAACTGCACAGTGATGAAGACCCACACAAGTCATACACTTTTGGTCCCGCTGATTTGGTACTCATCACAGAAAAATGGCACCAACAAACAACTGTTCTGTGTACATATCTGCCAAAATACATGGTAAGTACTGGACATAACACTTTACAAAACTACTTCCTCATCAGTTGAGGCTATGTTGAAAGGCCTGTTTTCCCATCCAAACAAGATGCTGCATCTGACAAACCATGGGCATGGCACAACTATCTATCAAAAGCCAAAATCTTTCCAGGCCACAGTCAATGTGGATGTAAGAGGCTCATTTTACAACTAATCTAAAAGCCCTTATCTGAAAGAAATATGCTAGCCTAAACTAAAAACTGTAATAACATAGTAAGAAAGTACCAGCATGCTGCAATGTATGTATGTGCAGAAATAGGTACAAAAACAGAACTTGTCCCCAATGAATATCATATAATGTAACATAATCCAGGGAGAAGAGGTAGCAAAATAGATGAATTAAAAAAAAAAAAAAAAAACAGCTGAAAGAAGGCTATGGAGAGACTTTTATCAGAACCTGGAATGTGTACAGGATCATTTACATACATAATCCTACTGTCTTACACTGGAACCAATATAAACTAACACACAGCAAGTACAGTGTGTAAAACAGGTAACATTGAGTCACTTTCCTCATAATCTGGTCAACTTGCTAACTGCAGGAATAATTCCTACACATTTATCTACAACATTTATGCAACAGGAGATACTCTACCTGCCTTGACAAACATTTCATACATATCAAACAATTAATTATGGTACCCTAAAGCAACAAACTTTATGATGAACTTCCAAATACATATTGATAATATTGTCTTCTTGTCAAAGGTAATTATATAACCTAGATTAACTACATATATTGCTACAGCAATGTTATAGGATACTATGAGTTCTGCAACAACATTTCATGTATTTACAAAATAGTTGATATGACATGAGCGCATAAAAGAAACCACCACTTCTTAATAAGAGTACAGATATGGCTCAGGAACTATGACCATATGCAATGTTGGCAAAGCTACCAGTAATATTATGTTATGGCTGTAAATGGGATGGTTGAATCCCTTTGGTGTTTTAATACTCAAGATGTTTCTTTCTGTCATATTGAATTATGGCTCTCTCTTGTGTACCTAGTGTTGGTGACACACACACACACACACGTGCATGTGAACTTGCATTGACAGTGTTATACTGCAAAGGGTACAAAATATACATGCAAAACATTCAATCTTAAAAGTGGCAATGTCATCTGATAAATAAATGCCATTTTACATATCTGGATATGCTCACATATCTTGTACCTGTAAGACTTTAAGTACAATATATATCTTATTCTTGAAGAGGACCTTGAAGTAAGGTTCTGGTTTCTTCTTGACGGCATCGCAAGTGGGCTGTTTCCCTGCACGCTGTGGATCTTCTAAGTCCCAGATCTCCGGCAAGCTGCAGCCTGGTTTGGTCCTACGATGACACCACGACATCTCCAACACAAAGTGTGTGACTCCCATGGCCAGTAGGTCACGGTGCACCTCCTCTACCGGCTTACGACTGTACATGCCGTACACCCTCTTGGTGCGCTCGCGGAGGCCGGCATCCTCGTAGTGTGGGTGGTTCACGATGGCCCTGTGCGCTGACAGCTTGATGGATGCCATGGTGGGCATGGCCCCTGCGAACACTGCATCAGGTGGGGTCCTGGCAATCATCCACTCCATCATCTCTTCATGGGGTACGTTGCTGAATTCCCCCAGAATGCTCCACTGATGGCGCAGTTCGGAGGAACCCTTGATGCTCATGGCTCCCAGGACGATAAACAGGATGAAGGTGTGTCGGGTCTGGCTGCCCACCCACCCAAACAGCTGCCGGGATGCCAGCAGGGACACAGCCAGGCACAGCTGAGGGGTGAAGAACAGCTTCAGGCGCATGATGATCAAGGCCAGAAGGAAGAAGGCCATCAGCTGAAGCATGTGGTACACTATCGCTGCACTGGGGTCTATTGGGGCACCATCACTGTCCTCAGATGACTCTGATTCTGAGTCTGCTGGGTCTCTCCCGTTCTCTGTAGGCTCCTTCTCCTGTGTTTGGGCAAACCATTTCTTGGCCTGTGGAAGGAGGCATTTGTAGATGATCATGGCGACCACCACCATTCCTCCCGGCAGCAGGAGGGTCTCAGAAAGTCTGATGGGAGTCTTTACCTCCATGAAGTCAAACTCTGCCGCACACGTGTACAACATGGTGTGGAAATCACGGTAGTCTGAGAACTTGGAGCGCAGGATGTTGGCGATGTGAGCATCATCCGTGACATTCAACACCTTGGATATCACCATCTTCAGCCCAATGCACCCGGCTACAAAGAAGACCCCCTGCAGTGCCATGATCCCGATACTGAACACCTGCCTCTGCAGGAGTGGCTTGAAGGAAACAATAGCCATGACAGTCAGTAGGCATGAAGCGTAGAAGGATGTCAGCAGCATTTCGTTGCCAAACAGCAGAACGTAGCTGACCATGAGCCCCAGGATGTGTCCCGTGACAATGGCCTTGACCCTGTCAGCAGGGATGAACCCCATCACATACACCAGGAACACTGCGGTCATCTGTGTCAGGAGGGCAAACTGTGCAAACTGCCAGGGCAGGATGAAGGTGACGTTGCATGCAGCCAGGAGCACGACGTGCTTCCAGCTGACGCCGCGACTTCTCAGCATGTACGTGATCAGGAACATCTGCAGGGCCAGCATGGGGAAAGCGAAGCTCTCTCGAAGCGGAGGGGTCCACTGCACACGGGTGCACTCACCGTGGTTATAGAAAAAGGAGGCCACAGTAAGGAGACCGCCGACCATGCTGCCACTGAGATAGGTACCAAAGATGAAGAAAAGGCCCATCATCAGACCGTTCTGCACGAACACAGAGTTGACGTAGAAGTACGCCGGCTCTCCCATTCCCTCACAGCTCTGTACCGGAGACATCCCCTCCCCTCGGTTGACAGTCCAACACAGCTTGGTGGGTCTCCCCAACATGCCCATGATGGTCTCGTATGTCCTGTAGGCGGCTGCTAGCACCACCTCTGGGTACAGGTTGAACCGCTTCAGCACGTTGATGGTCGTTGGATACTCCGTCACGTTGTCGTACATCACGGCATGGAGGCCCTCCAAGAATGTTTTGGACTCTGCAATGGTCTTGAAGTAGGAGTAGTACAGCCCCTACACAAGAGAGAGGAGAAAAGCTTGACTTTTACTAGATGAATTGTCCATGCATTATTCATATCATTTACTAGAAACTTTGGATATACAGGATATTTTCCTTTCCTGTTCCCTTACTTTGTTACCTTACCTTCGTTACAGTTCAATGTAATACTGACAAGATAGATTCTAAGTGACAGAGAAACCCAACACCAAGTCAGAATTTACTCAGATTGAAAAGGTCTTGCTTATAATCCATTTCCTGCATCATAGCAGGAACCCATCAGATGAAAGGCAAACATTTATAAGGCAGCCTCGGGGCAAAAGCTTACTGTGAATATGGTGTTTTTTTGACACCGTTGTATGGACACTGCATTTGTATAATAGCACAGAGTACATCACTTCGCTATCACCAGTTTCTGCTGATGACTCAACAGAGTGTGTTGTTATGGATACACTTTAACATCCTAGTATACAAACATCCTGGAAATAGCAAAAAGACTTTGTTGCCTGCTGCCAGTCACATGCTTTTAATCTTCAAAGACATATTACAGAGACACATACATGTAGTCTGTTATATCATGTCTCCATGCAGTCTCCAATGGTACAGAATGAAAGGTTCATGTAGAGTAAATCTAATCTCTAAGCAGATATAAGGATTACTCTATTCCTTTGTGGGAGGCAGGAAACTGTTGTAATTAGACGTCACACTAGAAATGAGCACCAAGACTTGCAAAAACAGCATAGACAGTGAAAAAGAGCCAGATCTTTACATCTGTTTGAAGGTTAGAATAAATTTAGCTCTTGATATCAGCACTCCTCATTCAGTAATGTAGGAAAGCTTTGATGTTGGGTACTTTGAAGGTTCAAATCTTGCTTGAGACATTCTTGAAAACATACATGATAGCTGAACCATTGACATGATATTTCAACTCATTCCTCCCAGGAGACTGTCAAAAGGGCAGGTAGATACCATAAAGTTCACTACACTGGTATCTATTTATTTCAAACAATAAGAACCTTGATACTTTGAAGAAGGTTAGACATCCAGGTAGTAAGATACTCCAAATAGCAGTACTCAAGCAACTGGATGTGATTTGGGAAAATGTCAGGTTACATCTACTACCTTTTGTCAGTGATACCAAGGAGGTTAAGGTCTTTTTTAACCTCCTTGGTGATACTGAGCAGATCTGTTGAACAGCAGGTTTTATACTCTAACTGAGAATTGATATCTAAAGGAGGTACAAAATCTGCTCTATTCATACATGTAGCTAAGGTATAAAACCTTCTCTTCAACAGATCTACTCATTGTTGCTAATGAAAGGTAAAGGATACTACTGTAAATGCAGAAACGTTTGCGGTGGATTAATGTTCGCGGTTTTCGCGGCGGCCGCTTCACCGCGAATTTAAAACCACCACGAACATTTTTCCATAACAGTAAGAGACTACAGTGCATAGTGCTACCGCGAAATTAAAACCACCGCGAAAAGTCCATTTTCCCGCTACCGCGAAATTAAATCCACGCGAACTTAAATGCATTTACAGTAACTGAAACATTTGACTATTTCCAAAATCATAGCCAGTTGCTCTAGACTAGTAACCACTATTTGGTGTAATTAGAACCTTTTTCGTAGTTTACCATTTCCGTCCTGAAGGTGAGCTCTCTCTCCAAGGTGGACAGGTGTGAAAAATGTCGGTCACTCTCAAACATGCTGGAAATGTGGTACCTGCAGGACACAACAAAAATTGCACAATCATCATGTTATCATAGCGCAAATCACACTGTTGAAGTAGTATTTAAGGACAGTCTTTTTATTTTGCGCACCAATTCAATATTCCTACGGAATCTAAGAAATTAAACTGGTATGGCCTAATGATAAAGTTTGATTCCAAGAACAGTACCAAAGTTGATGGTAAAACTATCAGCTCTTCTATATGACTTGAAACGAATTACATTTATATAGCTGCCTGTGTGTTCTCGATAAGCACTAGTAAGCAGCTCAAATATTGACTCATTTCTATTCAACATCTTATCTGGACTGAAGTGCTGCGAAAATACATGGTAATACCAGAGGTAATTCTGCAGCAGTAAACACAAGGAATTGCATGAACTAAGCCCTCTGATGCTTTCCTTGTTACATCACATCTGACACAGTCTGTTACACATATTTGATAAATTATTGATTAGCTTTCTTCACCATGCTATTGTTTAGGGGATTGGTGGCCTTTTGTGTCTTTCTGGACTAGTCACTGTTCAAACAGGAAAGAGGTACAAACATGTTGTGTCAGCTGGTGGCATGTGCTTTTTCCATTAAAGTGATAGACTTTTGTCAGTAAGGATGAAGGAACAGTGCCAACTTCTCTCAGAACTAGCGTACTAAATAGACTAGTATTCTGAATACAGTATTCTGTAAAATCTCCCTGGGAACATAGGACAAGGCGATTTGTGGGTTGAAGCAAGGAGCTTGAAGCTGATTGTAGTAATTTATCTTAATAAGGGAGGTGTTACTAGGGGCGTGACACGGGCTCGAATATGGTCAGTCCTTCACAAGAAGAAGTCGGACCGTTCTGTCACGCCTCAGGCCAACTTTTAACCTCCTTGGTACAAGCAAGGAGTCACACAGATCAATGTGTCAAATTTCAAATTGAATGTACAATGTATATTGGATTGTTCAAACGGAATAACAAACGTAGTTTCAGCTCCGCGCAATGTACGCCGAACTCTGTATGATAGCCACCCAACACACATTTAAGTTTCATTCATTTTTAGCGACGTGGAAGTGTCGAGACCAGGGCAGGACCATGTCACCTTTTGTGTCGTTATGGCTAACACTGTTTTACAACTGATATTATTGGGCAATCAATAGATAACCTGTGTTATATGAAAGCTGTACATAAGGACACAAACTATTTTTTGCTACTCCTAGTTTCCTTTTCAGGGCGCACTTACCCATGGAGAACACTGAAGACGATCGCGATGACACTGATGACTGCTACCCGGACTACTCCACCTCCAAAGCCGCTGGTTCCCAGAGAATAAACACCACCTGACGCTGAGGCTGTCCCTCCTGAGCGGACTTTCCTGTTCTTGACCGCCATACTTTCCTTACCTGCCAACTGAAGACGTGAACGTGACAGGACTCGTCCTGCTAGTTTGTGAACGGACTTTTTACACGTCGAACTGTAGGCGATACCAATATTGAAAGGGGGACAACTACCATAAAATAACAAATCTATAATCATGAAATCTAAAAACAATGACCAACGAAGAGAAAGAAAAAAGAATTGTTATATAAAATAGGATATCAAGTCTAGCTTAGGACATATGTGCTAGATTTTGTCAAATAACTATTGTAGAAATATTTGCATACCCTGCATATTATTTGGTATACTCTGAGGTCAGAGTTCAGACACGGTTTCCTGCACGCCTGCTGTGTTGTTGTACCAGGTGTTGTATGTGGGCGTTATAAACCCTTGTGTACTTTTTATAGAACACAAATACTAGTATGGATTTGGAAGAAATGGAGGCAGAGACCCTTGATGGAGAACCTGTCTTAGTTGCCGTTCTCGACGCAGTCAAACAGTTTCTTGACAAGGTAATTATGAGTGGCAAGGTTTTAGTATATGAGGTTCAGACGTACCAAATTTTTAAACGGTAACATTTACACACAACTGAGGAGGCTATCAGCAAAATGAGGCATTGGATCATCGATACGGAATGGGCAATAACCTAGGTCTGTTTCTGTCTGTGACAGCATCAAATTGATGCATCAGAAGCTAACTTCTGTCTGTGATTATAGTTCCTGTCAATAAGAATATTTCTTGCACTGTTGACAGGATGTTCTTGCCGATTTTTCACCTTTGTGTTACTGCCAATAAATGTGTTTCTGCATTGACTATTTACAAGGTATCATCATCATCATAAGATATTCCTGTCAGTATTTAAGATGTGCACTGTTGATAGGATCTTCCTGTCAATAAGAGTTTTTGCACTATTGACAAGATGTTTCTGCCAATAAGAATTTCCTTGCACTATTGACAGAATAACCTTGTAAATAACTCATAGTCCTCACAACTCTAACACTATGTACAACCCTAACACTACAGATGAATTAGATCCAATAAAAGGGTGCAAATATAAGCAACTGATTAACGTTAACTGTTGAATGGATGGTAAAAAAGAGAGATTAAAAGTCCAGGCCAGGATTTAAACGCATAAACTTCTGACTGTATGGCAAACACACAATACCCAACATTTCAATAGGGCAATGAAGAATATAAAGTAACATATTAGATCTATAACTTAAAAGTATAAGATATAGTATATCATGTATTACATTTGCAGATGAAAGTGGACCCTTCAGCTGCTTCCCTCCATCTTGACAGAACCAAACTGTCTCAGCAACAGGTGGCACATGAGATGGTGACGGAGCATCTGGCTGAACTCTGCAACAAACTCCAGGTGAAGTGGTTTCCCTTTCTGTCATTGGGACTACTTGGTTCTTAGAGTTCATTGTGAAAGGTGTTCCTCAGAATGAATTAGAGCCTCCCTGACCACAGGTAAAAGGCAATTGCCAACCTGGCTACATGATCTCTTCTAATTATATATCCATTATAGTCAGTTCCCAGCCAGGAAGGATTGATTGGCATTTGCCTCTGTATGCAAAGAAAGACCAATGTAACCATGTTCCCAGCCCCAATTACATACAAGTTGAGGAACTATCAGGGAAAGTCTTATTTGTTTGTGACAAGTTAATGGTCGTTCTTTTTTTCAGAGTTTAAAAGACACACAAAGAGCAATGATGAGTCTTGGAGATGACATCTCTCTCCAGATGGAATGCCCCTCACCACCACAGGAACAGGGTAGGTTATAACAAGGAGAATACCTTGGCTCAATCCCTGCTCAGCATCATCACAATTTGTCAAAGAGTGCCATAGGTAATTGTACATGTAACAACAGTAAAGGAACCTTGCGGAGTACTCAGTATGGTTCTAAGTTTTACCTTTTGTTAGATTAAGGACATCAATGTCTGTGGCCTCACCAGTGTAGACCTGCTGGATAGAGCCACCTGGAAACTCAGTGTGAAGACTAGCTGACTGCTGCCCACCCTTGTATGTGTCAGAGACCCCGGCAGCAGTGTTAACAAATACTGGATTGATACTACCGGTATTACAACTACTACCACTACTACTAGTTGGCACCTAGAAATCTTATGTCAAATACAAAGGTTACCAGTGGGTGTGATGATAGATCAAATTGTCAATCATTTCACTAAAAGCATGATTAAAGAGGACAAAGATACTTTGTTCCTTATCCACTCATCCCGGCATAAGTGACTTGGTATCCATCTGCAAACATCTGACAGAGATGAAGCCTTTTTAACCTTTAGACTGCAGTTTCATGGATAACTCTGATCAATGAGCGTGGGTGAAAACACAAAGGCACTTATATATTAAAGCTGCAACACATAGCAAGAAGTATTATCTCTATACTTTTGAAACCATGCTGGCATGTCTATTATGAGTAAAAAGCTAGTAGATAATCCAGGGCTTGAGGTAAAAGTGCCAGGGTAAATTCAGCAAACAGCACACTGAGGGCATCATCAAAATACAGGGCTTCTGGGGCCTAACTGATTATTAAGGGACTTGAGTGCTTCTCCTGCCTTACAGGCTGTTAGAGGAAAAGGTACACACATTAACTGTTGCATATCAATTACAATATACTTATTTAACAACCAAAAATTGAAAAAAGTATTGATGTTTCAACAACCTGTCTGCTGTCTATGGCTAAAACTTGATGCATGTGACACAATACATTTGCATCAACTTGGTGATTGGCATAAGAGATCTCCAGCACAATTTAGGTCATCATTGATTCATCAAAACATTAATATTTTTGTTGTAAAATAAGGATATTGAACTACCAACATGATTAAACTAATCTAAGGTACATATATTGTGCACAATTGTAAACAGCATCATAAACTTTTTTTTCTTTCAGCTGTAAAAGAAGAGTTCCCTGACTGTAGACTGGGGGATTTACCTCAGCAGCCCCGCCCTGAAGTAGACCCCAACCTGGTGCAGATCAAGGCAAGCAAAGCAGAGGTGGGTGATCATGTGTTGTGTTGTAGTAATATAATATCTACTAGTATCTATGATAGCTAATCTCTAAGCAGAATTAAGGGTCTAGTGCATCATGTTATGCCTGTTCTTGTAACATTTAGTACTCCTACTAGTATTGCCCTTTTTTCAACCATTTGCAGGTATTAATGTCTTTAACTTAAATGTGTGAAGCTCACTTGTCTTAATTTCTTTTGTGTTCTTTTTTAAAACTCTTTCTTCCCTACAAGCCAGTTTGCACATGTGCACATGTGCAGTGTGATGTGTTGTGGTGGAATGTCGAGGTTTAAAGCCCCTGGCATGTAGAATAACGAGAGGCCTTTAAAATTTGAACTGAGACAACGATTCGCTCTGTAAGGTGGCATTCTGGGATTGATGTCTCCATTGCTCTTTGTATCCATACTTCTCACAGATTGAGAGAAGAATCCAGGCTTTCCTGCAGAGGAAACAGACAGAGATTGATGAGAACAACAGAAGAGAGTTTGGGGCCGTCAAACCCAGCCTGCCAGGTATGCTGCCTGAAACTTAATCCCTTCCTATTGCTTACATACAGCAACCTTTTACATGCACTTCACAGATCTGCATGAACACATACAGTCAAGTCTGTCAATAGTAACTACTCATTATCTAAGGAAATAATCATAATAGAAAGGTAGACACTGTAGTCTAAGATCTGTTTTTTCTTTCTCCGCACAGAAGGTGGAAGTGTTCCTGAGCCAGACTTCAGCTGTGCCCGGACAGATGCTGTGTACCAGCCAAGGGTAGGCAGGAGTCACATCAGAGGTCAGTACAATCAGTAGATGTTCAAGTTTATGACAATGAAAAAAATAGATGAAACAAGTTCAAACAATCAGGTTTGACATTATGATTATGCCCAGCCTAATGGCATACCAGTACTACCATAGTTAGTATGTGAGCACAGAGAATCTGAGCAGTCATTCTCATCTGTGGTAAAACAATGTTTTTCAAGTAATCCATGTATGATGTTGGTAGTATTTGTATCTGTATTGATAAAGCCAGTATAACCTCCGATGTAACATACCAGCTTTGGCTGTGATAGTAGTGAAATGTTTGTGTTTTTAGCCAAGCACACCGGGTTATTCTGACTGTCCTGGATAAGTGTGTTGGGCTCTTTTACATACAGAGGTTTTACAACTGAGGCTGATCATACAAGAGGCAGCAAACAGTCTCTACATTATTATATTTCCCTCAGTTTGCAGAGTAGTGAACCCATATGGACCCCAGACCAGACAGGTACCTGTGCCCAGGTCCACTACTCCATCACAGACAGTCGTGAAGTTGGAGCCTGGAACATCGTCAGCCGTGCCGTCCACATCATCAGCTGTGTCAGAGGGGATAGAGGAACGGCTTCGAAACATGGAGTCTCATCTTAAGGTCAAGTCAGGTCAGTATGTCCTTGATAGGCAAAGTTGTGCCTATTTGCAACATTTTCTGAACTACTGAACACAATATCTTGCTGTCAGCGGTGATTTACCAGTGGAAGGGCTTCTAGTAGCCTGGAAGCTAGGGTCTACACAGACCAGCTCCAGGGCCAACATACTCCTACAGAAATGTTACCATAGGCCCCGCCCCGATTTAGTCCCTGATCAAGGTCTACCAGTAACTCAGGGCCAAATTTCCTTGGGAGCCTGTGTAGGCATCTAGACCAGTCTCCTAGAAGCATGGTTTAGTAACAGCTAATGCCATGTATTCCATACAGGAACATTGGTAAACACAGATATCTACAGCCGGCTGAAGCAGCTGGAGAATCGCATCCTGCACCTGGAGGGACTGTCACCTGAGTACTTCCAGCTGGGGGTGAGAGTCAATCTTCTCTTCACTGGGTTTTACAGCTATTCTATTCTGCAGCTATTCTATGCTTTTCTTTTTTGCTCTACTGGGCAAAGCCCTCTTCAGGGGCATCCTTCTCAGGTGCCAGACACTAGTGCAGCAGATGGTACTGAAACAATAGTGAGTGCAATAAAGAAAAGGAGCAAAAAAATTGGTGATTGCCATACTATTTTCCTGGTTTATATCTGGGGGTTGGGAAGGCCCGTGTATTGGACTATCTCCAACTTCAGTGATGATGACTTTTGTTTGTGGTCAACATTGAGTTCACCAGTATGAAAATAATATTGATGTTACCTAATAAAACCGACTCTATAACTTGTTATTTCAGCCAGCTATAAAGTTCCAAAAGCAGGAGCCAGGCAGCCATATCCATCAGGTGGGGGTAATTTCTATTGCTGTTTGCTTATGCACATGGTCCTTGCCACTGAAGACTATTAACAGGTTGTTCTAGATAATATTCCATGAGCAAACCATGTAGGGACCATGCCCTCTCACATCTGATGGTAGGGAATGTGTACTATGTTTGCTCCAATCTCAGACTGTGTTCATCAATGGTGGGTGCAGTCCTGTCATGCCATTGATGAGTGCTACATGATATTGACTTACCAAATAGGTTACTGCAGTCAGATGATGCTTCCTTGCACTTTCAGTAGTCGTTCTGTTTTTAAGAAATGTCCTAAATATTCAGTGAAAAAATGGTTAACTGTCTTTTATCCTCTTTTGCAGGAGATGAGTATAGAGGAGATAGAGGAGCGGATGAAGACCCTGCGAGAATCCCTCCTGAGTAAAAAGGACACTTTGCTGTACCCAACAACCAACACAGATGACTTCCAGTGAACTTTCAAAGTCACGTGCTGTCAAATTGAATTCTAACCTCAAAATCATCATCTTTGCATCACAAGCTTTATTGTATTTGCTGTCATGTCATGGTATGGTATATTTGAAGAAAAAGGATAGTTTAAGAAAATACTTTCTACAAATTCATCTATGACAGCATCTCAACAGCCCCACCTGTCTTCCAATGGCAAAACTGCACACACACTATGATGGTGTCACATGGATGGATGCCAGGCAATCATCTTGACCCATATAAGAAAATGAATGTCATTCTAGACTACATATAGTATGAACATTCAGTCATTCTTCTCCATCTCAACCTGCCAGTGTCTTAACTATGTCCCTTTTCTGAAACACAATTATACTGTTGCACCATTGAACATTTATGTACTGGTAGTTGTTTTAATCTATAAGAAACGTATCAACCCAGTGGCATAACTCTTGTCCCATAGAGTTTGAAATTAGCTGACATTCATTAGGCTGACAGAAGCTGTAATATAGTGCTAATGCCTCAATGGCAGTTATACGTCCAGGTAATAAAAGATTTTAAACAGTAAGACATTTCAGATACATCTAGAATCCGCTATCGTTTTGTCAGTGACTTAAGAGTGACATGGATCTGATGGTTGGTGGTTTGTGCTGAGCAGTTCAACCGTAGAAGTCAAAGTCATCGTCCTCTCCAGACTGGTCCTGCTTCCCTGTGCTGATGGCCAGATCATCAACATCATCATCCGACTCCCCCCAGAAACCTGCAGGGCAGAACACACTTCTAATTAGACTGCTTAAACTGGTTTCTCCATATGTGTATCAAATAGGAATGTACAATTCTAAGTAAATACTGTAATTGGTGTTCCCCAGTCAGGTGAGTGCAGTCCCACAATTGTTGGAAAAATCCATGCAAAAAGCATGTGTTGAAATGTGTGTGGTTCTACATTTGTACTTATTGGTAGTATTCAGTTGCACATCTAAAATACACAATACAGCAGCTGTTACGGAGTGTCAGTCTTTTTGTAGCAATGTGTTTTACTTGAAGTGGTAAATGGGAACTCGTCCACAACTGGTCACACATTGCGCATCAGTAAAACGTGATATGTAGAGAATTACAGTATAGGTGAATAAAGAGCAAGTATGTTCAGTTCAGTTGAAGCAGGCAACAGGATAGGAGAGAACTGTGCAGTATGTACATCCAGTTTTCTACATTGGGCCTCATCCTTAGAGTAATCATTTTTACCTTTAGGCCTCTTCGGGCCTGTTGCTGTGCCCTCAGTACCAGTGGAACCCATGGACCTGGTGCTCTTCTCCATGGCAGAGGGTACATACCCTGCAGGGGAGCGGGGGGACTGGGTGGGGGAGGAGGAGACTGAGCTGTCGTCGTGGGAAGGCTGCCTGTGGAGCGGTGATCGTGGGGAGGAGGGGCCGCTTCGTCTCCTTGGGCTGTCAAGGTCTAACGAGCCGTCATGGCTGAGGTTAAGTCCCAGGTTACCACCACCAGCTCTGCAAACATTTCATAACATCATTTAATATGTCATTGCTATACGGTATGCAGAAATTAGTATCTTATTTCCACCAGTACAATTATGTATTAGTGTGTAGACCTGAAAGTTTGTTTGCATCTTTGTATATTCATGAAAAGTCTGCTGTCTGATTTTCATTAAGGTCAGGAGAGAAGAAGGAAGGCTGTAAGGGTCTGACAAATTTTAACAAAGACAGATTACGTGATTCAACTTTAAGTCCTGATGAATCTATAAACATGTGGAGAGACATCCTTGAACACATTTCACATATCACATTTAATATATATGAACGTGTGTCAACGTGTATCAAGTGTGGACTGGTGTACATGTACTTCACATGTTGCTTCAATAACACCTATCTTAGCATGCAAATGTAAAAGAAGAGTTTCTGTGCTACCTGACTGTTGTAGAGGTCGGATGAGGTGACAGTGCAGCCTCGATCCCGTCCAGATCACTGTCTGCCTCCAGCTCCTCCTCAGACAGGTCGGCTGCTGGCTGCTGCTGGAGGCTGCTGCGCATCAGGCTCTGGTAGGCAGCTGTGTCTGCACAACATACACCACATCCGTCAACTGGTGCTCAATCACTGGTTAACTAGGTTCTTTATATGTGACCAAATAATTACTGTAACATGTGTAGTACAGTTAGCTTTGGTGCCATCCTATTACAACCAGATCTTTCTTTCAGGGCAGTGAGTGTAAGAAGCCCCGGTACAAATTGGATGGCGACCAGGCTAGAGTCCAATGGTTTGTAACACTGCCTCTGGACCAAGAAGTTGTGAGTTTGAATCCCAGGCGTGTTGCTCACCCCACTGGAAAGGGTCCAGTACTGTTAGATATGATAAACTGCAGTCCCCTGTTCATTATACTTGCCATTGCTAATGACCCTGTGAATACTGTACATATAATACATGAAGCACCTGTCTGTGGAAGAGTAGCTTATCTGTTCATTGAGTTTATTTGAGATAAAATGGTCGGACATTACTTTTTCATCATCACTACCTAGACCGTCTGTCACCCTTCTGGGTAATACTGGGTTCTTTGCACTGCAGCTTCGGTCTTAGTTAAAATCTTAAGAACTTGCCGTACGAGGAGAGGCTAAAGGCATTTAAGTTGCCCTTCCTGCAGATCAGAAGAATGAGGGGGGACATGATACAACTCTTCAAGTTAGTTAAGGTTTTGGAGAGAATACCCCTTGAGTCTTTCTTCACACTACAAACTGGGCACGTAACGCGGGACATAGGTTGAAACTCAAGGTACCCCTGGCTAGGAATACATGTAGGGTCAGAGCTCAGTCCTTAAGTGTCGGGGTGGTTAACAAATGGAACACCCTGCCACAGGAGGTTGTAGACGCCAAGTCTGTTAATGAGTTTAAAACCAGGCTTGATAAACTGTGGGACACTTGGAGAGCGAGAAGTACATTCTGCAAGTGTGAAGATCGGGAGCTACAGGCGTCGTCTTCTTCCCAAGGATGGTATCAAAGGTTGCCCGGTCACAAATAAATTGTTATGCAGTAATAACTTTTTAGTTGTGTACAAAGAACTTTGTGAACCAACAAAATACAAAGCAGATTGTATCAGTAATGTTACTGAAATTTCCACACAAAAATGTTCTCACTAACTGAAATCACTAACTGAAGAAATACAGAAAGTTTTGCACAAGTAAATAAGGAAGAGAGACAAGGATTTTTGATGCGGTACCTTAATTAGAAAATTCTAGCGCCATGTTTTTGAAGCAGCGAAGGGTGAAGGCATTGATTTCTGTAGTAGATAGAGGAAGTGCAGCTTTAAAATAGCTATGAGAAAGGTGTTCTAACCGTCGTAATGACCTACATGTCAAATTAGTCCCTACGTAGAACAGACTACCTACCAGTGCAAACCAACCCTCTACCTCTAGTGGGATCTACAACTTACCATCCTCATGCGAGGTTTTCACATCCAAATTTATAGCCATCCCGTGTCCATCTTAACATGCATTAGAAACACAATGCAGGCATAAGATTGGTCATTCTTTCATAATTAAACACAAGTAGCTAATTATAAACATGTAAATCTACTTCTAAGAGCCCTCTGTGCCAAGCTTCTACCATGAGAGCCCCGTTAGAACTTTCTTAATACTTAATAAGTGTGATAATTTGAAAACAAATAATCAATGAATCCACCAACAAAAGATTGCATTCATTTGTACTCACAAGTATCAGAAGATACAGCTATAGAACTAATCTATAGTATCAAATCAGAACTGATTAAGTGTCCTTTGGCATGACACAAAACTGTCATAGAATATAAAATAACTGTACATCAGTGCTCCAAGAAGTATGCGTAGATTAAGAACGTACCTACACTAGGGTAATATCAATGAAAGACTCATACTATCATAGGGTGAATGAATAAAGACAGTTTGTGGAAGGAAATAGTACACAGAAGTAGAAAATGACAGACCTGTGAGAGGGACCTTGTTGTCAAAGAAGCTGTCTCCATCCTCATCACTTTCCTCTGTGTCCCTGCTAGGAGCTACAAGACAAGATAGACTACTGTAAATTGATTAAAAAAATAAGATAAGAGAGACTACAGAGGGGAGGAGTCCTTCACATTCTTGCATTTGTAGTTTGAACAATATGGTAGTACAGTAGTAAGACAGAGTACATGTTCAATGAAATCACTGAAATATTTCATTATTTACAATATAACGAGGTATTTTGGGCACCTGTTGGTTCAATTTGTTTTTGCAAGAACTTGAGTTTACAATCATTACGGTGGTTGCCAACATTAAAAATCTTCATCATCTCTGAAATTTGTAGACTGGCTCAGAAACCTTGTGTTTGTGTTGATATATGAGTAAACCTAGTACATGTACCTCTCTTTCCTGTTGTATTGACTATGGCGGGAGTTTTGTGCTGAGTGCCCCTGGGAGGGTCAGGGGAGGATGGGATGGGGAGGGAGGCAGAGGACGTGGCCGACTCACTCCCCTGGTCGTCGGCCAGGGTCTGGTTACCAGCACAGCCCTGCACCACAATCGCCAGAAGCTCGGCAGCCTGGGGGGAAACAAGGACAACATTCATCATACAAAATGAATCAAACAACTGGATAAAGTCTCCAAGTTTAGAGAAGCCAGATGTTCCCGATAGCATCAACTATCTTTCACCAGTGACTGTGTACACAAAACTAGTACTAGTACTGTATCATTTATAAAAAAAACTTTCCCACCAAGAATGTGTTCCTTAGCTTTACCTAAACAGAATAAAGAAATCTATAATAGACATAACTACCTTCTGCACCAGAGTGGACCCAGGTTTGACTAAAAGCGGTGAGAACACGTCTGCGATGTCCTCCGCCTCCATGACTCCCCGCCGCACCAGCAGGGTGAAGTGTTGGACCAGCCTATCCCACAGGGGGACTGAGTGGGAGTACAGACTGGACCTGCGGACAACACTTCATATGCTCAGCATGCTTATTCCATCCTCAGAAGGACCTTTTCTGAATACATCATCAATATCAGGGCAACACGAGAATCAATTACACAATGGTTACATGCCATATTCATTCTTCAATTTATAATAAGGCCTAGGAAAAAAAATGTTGTGTTTCCTGTTTCCCTACCTACCCTAAAAAAACCTGCCGACCCTAGACTTTTTTTTGGGTGGGCAGTGGAGTCACATAGCTTCCAGTTAGAATTTTTGTTTAGCCTGCTTTCTATTGAAGTAAAACACTGCTTGTCCCATCTAACGAAGGATAAATGTATCTATCATGCACAAAATTAAAGTTTGACATTGAAAGACAAGTGTCATCATACATTTCAGTTTACTTTGTTCAACTGTATTGTAAATATGTATCACTAGAATTTTGGCCAGCCTAAAAAAAAAAAATACAAGAAAAAAAAGATAATCCCTACCTACCGACTCTAATTTTTTCAGGACTGAAACAGGAAACACAACATTTTTTTTCCTAGGCCTAATAGAAGTAGAATCTAAGGAACAGCAAAAAAATAATTAAGTTATGGAGAATATGTCATATAATATAGCTATTTGGCCATAATTATCTACATCATTTTCATATGGCGCCATTGCTATGTCCACAGCCATGCGAGTGTCCCTATTTGCATTTCATTCAAGTGTTTTTAGAAATTACAAGATTCCTTTAACTCTTTCAAACAAGCATTATTGGATGTCTACAGCTCAAAGAATAGAATGGCAGAACACTTAAAAAGTTGCTGATGAAACACAAACCTCCACGTATGCTTGAGCTATGTTCCATTGAAATTCAAATGGTGCTTACCACCTGCCTGCTTCATTAATTAATACAGAAACTGAGTGGATATGCTGCATAAATATGAGAATGTTCATTACCTGACACTGACGTCATCCACCAGGGCCATGCGCCCAGACAGCAGCTTGTCGGTGAGCAGGCAGCCTGTAGGCAGAGCGCTGGTGACACGCGGGAGCTCCCGACTCACCACTGCACTCAGCACACCAGGGTCCTCGTCATGGGGGCTGCCTCCTGAATTAGCATCCCTGATGGCATAAGACAGGCAAACTTGGTCTCAACAACCACTCAAGGGACTGAGGAAGGATGGTTGGTGAGAGAGGTGGTTGCTGCAGAAAAGAGGATCTTAGCTTGTATGTAGTTGGTTATGCCAGGTGGTTGGCCAGCAAGTTTTGAACTGAACAACATGGGCCAGGGAGAGATTCATAGTGTCGAAAGTAAAATGACTGATGATATTCTATATTGGAATGGAGTTTTGCAAAGTTTGTGGCCAACCTAGTAGTATTGAAGGATGATGATATATGGATGTTAAAAAGAAACCAAGGTCACGTACTCAATAATTTCCCTTGCCAGCTCTGGGTCCAAGTCACCTCCTCCATACAGCCCTCCTCTTCCTCGTAACCTGGGCAACGCCTCCTCAATGACGTCCAGCAACACCAGCAACCCCTCCATACTCAGTGGTACATCCCGTTCTGACTGATCAGGTGAGGCAGGTGATGGAGGTGAGTCTGGGAGGTCGTGTGGGGTCACGGACGCAGTCCTGACTGACTCAGGCGTGAAGCTGATGTCCCTGCCGGCAGATCTGGGGGAGTCGGGAGGGAATGTGGTGTCCCGACCCGGGGACACGGTGGGACTGCCCTTGGTGGAGGAGTAGGGAACAGGGCTGGAGGGGCCAGTCTTGGCTTTGGTGTAACCATTCTCACTGAGTGGAAGGCTTAGATCACTGTCAATGTCACTGTCATTTCCATTGTTTGGAGGGGACTTGGGAGGGGAGTCTCTTTCTGGTGACATGTCACGAAAAGCTGAAAGGGGACATGAGAACCGACAATTGGCATAAGCTTACAAAGCACTATCAACCAGCCTACTAAGGTGACCATTTGGCACCAAACTTGTCTTGAGTGACAGCAGGGTGAACATTAAAAATATGGCAGTAACAATCCCACCAACACAAACAACAGCTTTATGAGTTGGTCACTTTCAAAATAAACATTGTTTTTCTTTTTAGTTTCTGACGAAACAAACTTATAGATAATACCTTGCTGTTTATCAGCACTGTGCCTTGGAGATTCCCCAGTTCTCCTCGGAGAACCAATCTTCTTTCTACGAGGCGTTATGTCGCCTTCATCTTGCGGTGCTTCCTCTCTTGCACTCCTTCTCTCCTGTTGACTTCCTCTGGGACTCGTCCTTTGGACTCGAGGAGAAACTTCTCTACTGGCATTTTCTGCGTATCTTCCTCTCTGTGCATCGTCATATTCAGTTGGTACTTCTTGTTCTTCTGAGTATGATGCTGACCTCACCATCGGTCGCCTGCTATCATAGCCTCCATCAGGGCTTCTCTGTCTCCTGTCACCATAAGAAGGCTCTTGGTAATTTGCAGCTGAGGTGTGTGAATCACCCCTACCTACTGATGAGTGCGGGGGGACATCTGCTGATTGTGGTTGAGGCATCCACTGTGGGACGGTTTCTCTGTGCTGTTGTGGGTGGACTGTCCAGTTGTCTGGGCTGTCCACAGAATGACCTTGCTGACCAGCTGCAGGTAGTCCTGTGTTATTACCGTAGGGCATGGGATGTGGTGTGGAATGGCTAATGGGACCGATATTTGGGTAGGCCAGCACAGGTGGTGCATGTCCTTGTTGTGGACTGGATTGATGCAGCCCTGGTGGTACATTATTTGTTGGTCCAGAGTTAGAGAGGGGATAGGGCGGCCCTCTAGGGTCTGTAGTGTGAGGTCCATAGCCCATTGGCTGAGTCCTTGTGTCATGGCTTGCTGCTTGAGGAGGCTGAGCCTTCTGAGCTGTGAGCTATGAATGAAGGGTACACAATGTCATAATCATATCATTATCATTTCACAGCAGGAAATAAGGTTAATCAGAAGATTCTGTTAATGACATTGCAAACTTCTGATGCAACGGGCAGCCTAGCATTAAACATTTAAACAAGAGCCTATGTATTTATGTGTCACAATTGTGTCACAAAAGTTTTCTTTCTGTCCTTGACCATACCTTGTCTTGTCGTTTTCTCTCCAGTTGCTCTCTCCATCTTGGGAACAGTCGCTCTATATGCGCCTCATATTGTTTCTGCAAATGAAAGAGATATGAAACTTGATGTAAAAAATTATTATGCATTAAAGAAAATAACAAAGCAATGATGGAAAATCAGGACAACACTGAGAATAGTTTACTAGGAATAGTAAGAATCAAGAGTATGGAGAATTATCTTCCTTTCTCATAAAAGTTTAAACATATGTCAGGATGATGTCTGACATTGCAATTGTATAATTTGTGATACTGAAGGTTTCTAGTCAGTGCACAGGCTTTAAAAGCCCCCCCTAAGCAATGAAATACTATTGCTGCTCCATCTTTGTATGATCATAGAGCAACTTTGGAGTTTGGCAAAATGTGCTTGCTCTTCAGACTTGGTGGAATTTAACTCTCCCTTCACCTATGTTCATACAACATAACAATGGACTTGATTTCTGGGTAGAGTCCATTACATATCACCTTGAGTTCCCTGAGCCTGTCTGTCTTGGCTGACAGCGTGCTGACATGACTCTCCACCCTGTTGAAGTCCTTCAGAAGCTGCTCGTTCCGAACTCGGCTCTTCTGTTCGTCTTCACACAGCTTGGTCCAATAGGCCTGTAGCTTACTCGCCCTAAGCCTTGCCCTGTTCAAGGGAACATTTTTGTCTGTTATGCTTTTTCTTAATACAGATACTAGTAGAAGTGTAGACTAGAGACAGATAATTAAAGTTAAACATGCATGGTGTCTGTACATGTGCACAGGTGTTGCGCATGGTTATGTTATAATTTGCACTTGTTTCGAGCAATGGACCAGGTATGTAATCTAACTCCAAACAAACTAATGTAACTGACAGGCCTTAGGTCACAATCACTGAAGCAAGTAAACAGGACCAGCAAAAATTTCTTTGAAATTATTTTCAGGACAGCACAATGAATGAAATTATCACAACTACGTATCAAAGATAAGAACAATCGACGTCAAATATCACAAAACACTCACAGCCTTTTGTCCGACTTCATATATGAGTTCATCTGCCTCTCCAGTTGCAAACGGCGTTCTTCACTATGGGAGAAAAGGAACAGGAAATGTTCAAGTGCAAATCAATATAACTACGAGTACGACTCTACGAGTGCTATAAACTATGTTGTTGCCATGGTTCCCACGGCCCAGTTGACGGTATATATCGCAACACAGTGTGCCCCTTCCTGACTAGATCATTGCACAGATACGTCTAGAAAGCATGTGTTACATTTGTAGTTAACTGTCGGTAAATACCTGGCATGTAGGTGGTCTTGAAGTTGTTGAAGTTTTGCGTAAAACTCGACATTGCTCGTCGCCATTTTGAACACCCGCCTTCTTCTCCCGACAGGCAGTGCGCCAACAATGATGGCAACAACCAAACGAAAATAGTGGCATCTGGCTGCTTATTTGTTTATGATCATGTTATTTGGTCAACAAGAATACATAATAGTCATTATACAAAATTAGAAAGTATGATAAGCACCTTAGTTTTTTTGAAGTCACCTTTTTTAAAGTCGAGAAGTAAGTCGGTCCCTTGCGAAAAATGAATACGTTTGTTTGTCATCAAAGCAGGGTTCACAGAGTTCACTCATAGAAGGTCAAAGGTCAGTTTAAAGTCTCAGAGCTCCAAAGTTGTCCATGATCCAGGGCTGATAATTTTGTGTTCATGCATAGGTTTTCATAGCAAAACAATCGTACACACCTTACATAAGTAGGATCAAGATGTGAGTACCATTTTTTTATTGTTTCTGTTTTATCTGTGGCACTCAAGCTCAAGTTCGAAGCACAAGTGGGTGATGAAGGATGATCCAGACTGAAGTTGAAAATTGACATGACATCACATTCACAGCACTGCAGAATCTGGTGTAATATTCACCTGTCTGGTATTTTATGAGGTGATCAACTGGATCACAACAATATTAATGAATGCCAATGTTAGTTAGTTACACAGTTTTCTTAAAATTCTTGATTTTGTTTATTGCATTATGCACAGCTAACTTTCTTTTCTTTTTCAACCATATCCTGTACCAATGGCCAGAACAGCTTGAAGAGTTGGGGTGGATTTGTTAACTGGTTCAATGTCTGAAGCAGAGGGTGACAGCAAAGGTAAAATGAATGGAACATCACGGTTCTGTGTTCATCCATTTTGTTTCAAACTTTTCAGATGAGCATCAACAGTAACGTTACTCTACTTTTTTTCACATAAACATACATTTTTGATGTTTTGTACTTGATGTGTTTACATTTGGAAAACAAAAAGCAATTGAGTA
>NC_049979.1:10769646-10807149 GCF_000003815.2 Branchiostoma floridae | reverse complement strand
AATGGAAGAAGAGGAAAGGCAGAATCAGATTACTAGTAGTTTGTTTTGACTAATATTTTGAACATTCTTTTTCCAGGAACAAGGCGCTGGGGAAGAGGCAGAGCAAAGTAAGTCATCACATCAAGTCAGATCCTTCCTTTTTTATCTTCATTCATCTCTATCATAAGGAAAAAGGCATCTTTGTCTCGAACATAGACTGAAAAATTAGTTGCCAACCCCTTATGATACCACTGCCAGCTCCAAACTGGGAAAGAAGTTTTTTGTCGGGGAGATACCCGGTTGTTGGGGGTTGGGTGATACCCTTTCTTTGCAGGTTGTAGCAGTCAATGATTTTGATGTTTTTTTTTTTTTCATTCTCTCCATCCATGTTTCAGTGGAGCACCTCAGGAGATTGTTTGCGAGAACCCTGGGTCTGTCCCAGGAACGTGAGACTGAGGAGGGAACTGCCCGTCCACAGCAGGTGTTGGACGAGGTTACTGTGGAAGGGATCGCAAAATACATCACAGATGGCAAATGTAAGTATGCACTCACACTCACTATATATCCAGTTCATTGTTGTTTATTTTCCATCTCGTGAGGATCAGATGTGCTTGCATATATATATATATATAGAGAGAGAGAGATGTTGTGGCTTCATTGCAGATGGCCAGTTACCTATGTTCTTTTGCTTAGCACTGTGTAGGTTGAGAAGGTGAACATCTTCGCATATATAAATTGCCATTTAATCTGTTTTGTGTTCATCTTAGTGGACTTTGTGCTTCCATAGTCATAACATATTTTAGGCTTTTTTTTTTAAGTACTTTGTATGTACCGGTAGTCTTGTTGCTAGGATAATACTGTTTAGTTGTTACAGTATAATGCCAAATGGCTGATTGTCTCCCATGCCTTTTTCTTGCAGGTAAAAACATAATTGTCCTCACTGGAGCAGGCATATCTACATGTAAGTTCATGGCTAGTACTATTGTAATCTTTCCCACATCTTTCATCATGTAGGTAGCTGCCTATCACCATTTCTGTAGTCCTTAGGCCACACAATTGAACAAGCTGCCAAAGGTGTAGTCCACTAGCAGTGGTGTGTGTTAAATCTTATAAGTCTGGAGTGCTAGATAGCAAAGGCATAAATAGAATTGGTGTCTTTAATTTGGTATGACCTTGCAGGGATTTGAACCTGTCACCTACTGAATACAGTTGTACCCTAAAGGCGTCCAACAATGTACTTAACTAAACCATTGGTCTAACTCTAAATACAGCAATTTAATTGTCACACACATGCTCATTTGTATTTAGAATATTTTGTTTACATTCCTGCAGCTGCTGGTATCCCTGATTTCCGCAGTCCTGGCACAGGACTGTACGACAACCTGCAGAAATACAACCTGCCCAATCCTCATGCCATCTTTGAAATTGGCTTCTTCAAGGTAACATCTTGATGAAAAGTGGAGCTGAAGCATATTTGATCCAGTATTGTCCAAAAGTTATTGTGAATAAAGTAGGTGCTAATTTGGTGTAATCAGCAATTTTTGATATTTAAGGCTACTTGCCATCAACTGTTTTTGGTACAACATCACCATCTTAATGACTGGAGGTCTCCATTGCTTGTTCTGAAGAGGAAATGCATGGAAGGACAACTATGGGTTAAAGCTAAGACTTTGTGGTACTTCATGGATTATCAGGTGTCATGGTTATGTTGTGTACAAACTTTGACAGTCATCAGTGTTGAGAATATGGCATATCTTTATTTACAAAGTCAAATTTAGTTCTTTGACTTTGTTCATTTATCACTATACTTATAAAACTGTGATTACATTCAATTCAAGTACCGTCCAATTCTACACAAACTCCTATCTTTATGGAAACATTCTTTTCCTCGATGTTGAGTATATGTCAATACTGATATGAATGTGCATCACTTTTGTTTTTTAATTCTATTACAGGAAAACCCAGAACCATTCTTTGCTCTTGCAAAGGAACTTTACCCTGGGAAATTTAAGGTGACTTTCTATCCAAAATACTAGTAGTGTTTATCATTTTTCAAGTACTTTTTTACCCAAATTTGGCCTGATGTAATCTTGAATTTGTTAGAACATTTCTTTAGTCTTCAATGAGAAGCTCAAACTAGCCTGCAGTCAAATGGTTTTCCTTCCTTCCAGCCAACCTGGTGTCACTATTTCATCAAGCTGCTGTCAGACAAAGGCCTTTTACTCAGGAATTTTACCCAGGTACAGTATGTTGGCTAATATTGTGCCAGACTGTTTTTAATGAAATAAAAGTGTCATTCTTGTAGGATGTTAATACTGTTATGTTATGTTCTGTGTCATATAGTGGCATTTAAGGTCATTAAGGTAAAGATATTTGTAAATATGTACTCGCACACATACTTGTATTTATGTTCATATGTAGTACAGGACTCCAGGAAGATTAGTAAGTATGACGTGTGTTACTAATGTACATCCTGAATAAACAAACAAACAAAAATGGCATAATTTCCTTTTATGTCCAGAATATCGACACCTTGGAGCGAGTGGCAGGAGTGTCAGCAGGGGCGATGGTGGAGGCTCATGGGACATTTTACACAGCACATTGTCTAGGAGAGTGTAGGAAGGAGTATACTCAAGAGTGGGTCAAAGGTCAGCAATGTTGTCATGCATTTCTTCATCGCCTCTACCATTACCACCAGTCGAGGTTGGAAAGAGTGCATATTTGTCAATTATGTTTGGCTACATGTACTTGTTCTGATGTTGCTCAATGTTTTTTGTTGTTACAGAAAAGGTTTTCAATGATGAGGTCCCCAGATGTCCTGACTGTGATGGTGTGGTCAAGCCTGGTATGAACCTTGTCAACTTCTTCATGTTTGAGATGTCAGCTATCACATGAGAGTTACGTTCATTGATCTTTATACTTTTACAGAAATGAGGTCGACTGGTTCGCTGCCAATTTTATACAGTTTGATATCAATGCTTTTCTGTTGTACTTGCAAGCGATACTGATAACGCATTATATTTTCATCAGACATAGTATTCTTTGGAGAAGCCATGCCAGCCAAGTTCTTCCCCAGTGTTTTAGCGGTAGGTACCTCTCTATTTCTTTTTACTAAGGAACAACCTGTCAGTTTACATTTAACACTGTTGCTGTTATTATACATTTGTACTTTCTTACATTTTTTACTTACTTAGGTACATTCATATCATTTCTCTTCATACAAGTATCTATTAAAATTCTTACTATAAAAAATCCCACTTCAGTGCTTTTATTCCGCCTTTATTTCAGGGTAATGATTCAAGTTAAGCCAAGTTAAACCATTGATCTATTTGGTTCTTAAAACTTGCAGGATTTTCCTCGATGTGACCTCCTCATTGTGATGGGAACGTCACTCCAGGTCCAACCTTTTGCATCCCTAGTGGACAGGTCTGTATTCAGTATTGCTTATTTATTTACTTTTTGGGATTGACATAACAGGTGACTCTCACCTTTTCAAGATGGCTACTCAAAGATCCAATTCACTACAGGCTGGAGCCCTACTCTTATATATTAATGTGGTGGGATCATGATATGTATGTAGTGTATATGGTAGTGAACTTGCTTTACTGTACTGCTGTTGAAAATTCCTGAACTGAACCTGAGTTGTGATCCTTATGTTTGTTGATATGTGGTAGAAAAGATATGAATTTATGATCCACGATGATATTAAGGAATAAGATGGTGCCATGGCAGCAGTGTGACTTTTAAACACAGATATTTTGCCAATCTTTGTAAAAGAAGGATGGATTCTGATTTAAATGTATACCAATGGGGCATGCTGTGATTGGATGTGTTTTTCTGCTGACTGACATACAGTACATGTATCCCTGCAACATGTTTGAGTTCTTACACCAGTTACAGTCATCAGTTCTTCAGTGGATACTGATGACAATTGCAACTACTGTATCTGTATCTGTATCTACATTGTATATAGCTGGTGTAACCGCCGTTCAGCATAACACACCAGCTTTGCAGGCACACGGCACGGCAACAGCTGGTTACTAGTATATTACACCGAACGGACCGTCACACTTAAACTTATGTATTGTGATCAACTTTTTATTGCATACATTTTTATGCACCAGGGTCCCAGAAACCTGTCCTAGGCTCTTAATCAACAGAGAGAAGTGTGGGCAGGTGGGTGGATTTGTTGATCAATCTGTTTTTTCTACTGTAGAAATGGTATTGAATCTGACACAGTCAACTCCCAGGACTGAGGTGTTAGAATGGATGTGTCAAAGGTGCTGAAGTGCCATCCATTACAAATCAACTTCTCCCATGTCCCAGTCATGTTGACAAGGGAGTGTGAGGGAGAACTACTGATACAGAGCTTTATATATGTAGTGATCCTGGGGGTCCTGGCCATGTTCAGGGGTATAAACAATTTGCTTAGGCTACAGCAAGTAAATTTTTTGGATGACATCAACGCGCTTATTATTTTTTTCCTAATTTCAGAAGAAAAAAAAATTTTTTGCAGGGATGGACGATGATGATTAAGTACCTAAATGTGAAAATAGTTTGTATTGTAGCCTAATAATTGTAACTGTACACTGGTTCACTTCTTGAATACAGCAATGAATGCCTTGTCAAATGTTTTGTCACTTCAATTCTTGATAGCAACGTTTATGGTGTCTATTTTGAAAATTTAGACATCTTGTTTTTTGTAGTCTGCAGAGGATATGCCAACCATAAAACATACTTGCTGTGGCATTATCTATTGTAAGTGGTATTGAATTTGAAGTCCCCGGACTGCTGTGTTGATATGCAATGTGACGTGTCAATGGTGCTGAAGCGCCATCCATTTCAAGGGAATGTCTACCATGTCACTAGCATAATTGTGAGGGGGTGTAAGGTGGGGAATTTGACACAGTGCTGTACATATGCAGTGATTCTGGTTGCTTAGGGTCTGTACATGTGTGTATGTGTTGAGATTGGGGTTGGAGTATGGAACTGATGATTCAGTGCTGTACATATGTAGTGACCCTGGGTGTTCTGGCTTTGTTTAGGGGTATGGAAAATTGAGATATGGGTCCTTCACCCACCGGCTGCTTGCTGCTATGATTAAACCTGAGCTGCCTGATGTGGAGCTCGGCATCAGCCCCTCACCGGTACTTCTCCTGAACTGTCCTTCTTGGGGGTTGTCCAATCAGCACCTGGGCAACTTGGCCCCTAGCCAATTAGGATAATACTGCACCACACCCAGGATGACTCTGGATGGGGTTGAGGTTAGGGTTAGATAGGGTTAGAGTTGAGTTAGAATTAGAGTTGAGTTCAGCATCCTCTTGATGATGAGACTTTCCTAGGCATGGTGCTGACTTGTCCTGATTTGCTGGGTGCAGAGTTGCAGAGGTGCAAAGTTGTCTGATATTCTTGCAGACAGTCAGTCACAGCACTTTCAGGCTCACTGATCGGTAGAGAGCTGAAGCCTATCTGCAGTGATGAATGCCAAATATGCTATGATTGAGTGTTAACATCAATACAGCACACTGTGCGTTACTTAGTCTCAAGTTCCACTGCAAAGTCATGCTCTTGATGACTGTAGAGTAATGTGCAAAGAAAATTAGTATGAAGGGAATGATGAAATTGTCCCCCTTTATTCTAATTAACAACTAACAATTTCAAAGTTGTTTGAAAAATGTTTGCTGCAACAAGAGGGTAAAATACTAGACAATAGTTGGATACATTTGGATGAATCCTATGCTATGAGCCGTTCTGTCTTACAGGTCGACCCTATCATGAGGATGTTGGGATTTGGTGGAGGAATGGAATTTGACTCAGAAAACAATTACAGGTGAGAGCGGGGGAAAAAAAGATCATTTGACAAACCTGTTTTACAGTTGCAGAAACCTTGTCACATTGTATTGTTTAAGTACTAGACAGTATATATACAGTTTTACAGTTCTTCTTTGTTCCTGCAGGGATGTTGCTTGGCTGGGAGATTGTGATGAAGGTTGTAAAGCTCTGGCTGAGCTACTTGGATGGAAGGTTTGCTTGTAACTTGCTGACATGACACAGTATAACGTTATATCAATGTTTAAAAAAAGATTTCTCTAAGGTTATTCATCGTAAATATGATATGGTATTTTAGTTGTGGCTATAAAATCTCCAAACATTTTCTGACCTATCCTTTAGGAGAACAAAAGTCACCTGTACAATAATAGATCTATAAATCTTAGCTATCTTTCTGGTGACATTTTCACTTTGTCTTCACTTTCGTCTTCACAGGAGCAGCTAGAAGAGCTGGTTCACAGGGAACACACCAGGATCGAGGCACAGATTGAAGAAGACAAGAAAACTGCAGCCAAGAGGGTCCCAGGTGAGGGTCAGGCTGCAGCTGCTGCAGGAGGCTGTGCTGAGGGGGCCTCTGCAGCCAGCACAGATAGCAGCAGGCAAGAGTCTTCTGCAGTCGCTGCTGACAGCTGTCAAAAGGTGGCTGCTACAACGGAAACCACCAAGGAACAGAAACAGGACATTCCCCAAGCTGATGTCGCTCCAACTTCTGACACAGATGGTGCAGAAACAAAGAGTAGTGGGGAGAAAGGTGATCAAGAAACCAGTGACACAGCCAACACAGAAAGGTCTGAAAACGGCCAAAAAAGGGCTTAAACAGTCTTACCTATTGTTATTGGGTGGTTAAAGGGGCTTAAACGGTCTTGTCCTGGTGTGCATTGTTTCTATGCAGATGCCAAGGGCTGAAAACCAAGTTCACACCTAGGTAACAAGGGACTTCACACATCAGTGTAATTTATTCATTATTGATATGCGTAGCCACACAAGGGAACACTCACCTGAGTTTTGACACCTCATTCATGAAGTGTTAAAACTGTCAGGCTGAAAGGGGCTGACTTTCTTATTGTGATCTGCTACAAAGTAAACACACCTGGTTCCATTCAATTTCTTGCATAGTCAGACCAGAAGTGAACAATACTAGTATCCTCTTTCAGTCCCTTTAACCACCCAATAACAATAGGCAAGACTGTTTTAAGACTGTTTAAGCCCGTTTTTGGTCGTTTTCAGACCTTACTGTGTTGGCAGTGTGAGAAGGGTTCCTCCAACCTCTAGCATGTTCCTTATAGCCTTACCATAAGAAAATATACTACCGTAGCAGCATCCAACATAATTTAGTCTGTTCTGGTCCAAATTTTCACCCAGCATCAAGAGTTTGGCACTTTGACACATGTCACTTAAAAAAACATTATTCCACAAGTATATTACCTAGCACCAGGGTGCATCAAATGGTATGTGTATCTGCTGCTGTATGTTAAACTTTGCATTCTATCTACTGCTATGCAGTAAGTTTCGTGTATGAAAGAAAGAGTATTATAAAGAAGTTTAACTTTGAAATGTTCTAGTTATATAAGTAACATTTTGAAGTTGCTGGGGATGCATGAAAGCCTCTGACAGCCCATGCAACTGTAATTATATATCTCATCAGGTGGTTTTTGGCATTTGGGTTTGAAATCACTCCTTAATTAGATGGCATTAAATCCACTCTAGTCCTACTGTGTTTGTTATTACCATAACTGTCTTTTTAAAAGCAACTGACAGACAATATTACTAAGTACCTGTAAGGATATATTTGATCCGTTAAAATTCTGTGCCTGAAAAATGTAGAACACATATTGTGTGAAATGGTTTGTGTTATCAGTTGGGTACTTCATGTTAGAAGCTTCTGCAACTGATTACTATTGCTGTCTGCTGTCTTGGTAGCTGGATCCTTCTATTCAAATGTTATTGAAAGTTTATGGTTTCATGTTCTGTCAACAAGTTTTTTCCATCATACAAAATTCTGTTTCTTCTGCATTAAGAAATACTTTGGCATGCTAAAATGTACATGAAAAAAACCTTCTGGAGCAAAGACTTCAAATACCAAATTTTTATATCATGATCATTACGACAAGTACGATATCAACAGTTACTGCTCTTCCAGATTTCGCAAAAGACAAGTAAATAAGCTAGTTTAAAAAGTCTTTCTAGTCTATATAATAGCATATGTTTCATAATAACCTAACCCAAGGCAACACCTGGTCCAGTCAAATGTCTTGGTTCTCAGATTTTGGCAGGAAAGTAATGGCACTGGTAGGCAAAATAAGAATTAGAAAAGGAACGACAATACGGTGAATGACTCTATTGCTGCAGAAGATGCTACACAGGCTAGTAAACATTTAAAACATGGATTTTCAACAACTTATGCTTTGATGAATGGAAAAACTGTAACTTGGAAGGATTTTCTACTACTTGTTTTTTGTTGTTGTTTCTTTTCAAATCAGAAAAACATGAAGTGTGAGAACCAAGAGATTTCATTGGGTGGTAACTAGATACACCTCAGCTTCTGAGCACAATATCACTTAACACTGTCATACACACTGGAAGTGTTTACCTTTTGGCACTGTAACGTTGCTCGTTTCATCTACCTTCGAAAAGCTGATATACATTCATATTAGTGATTGATATTACATTCTGCATAAAACATGAACACACATTTCTTATGGATATTTCAACACATTTTGTACCACTTAGCACATTCTAACTGTTGCTATACAGACAGTATCAAATTTCCTATGTGTTCTATTCATTTTTAATATTTTTGTGTGTAACATTAAAAGTGGACAATCCAATTCATTGAACTGAAGAAGCTGCACATAACTTTAAGATAAGTTTTAAATACTAGACATAATAGGCTGTATACCTAAACATTTCATATCTCTGTATTGAAAAATGAAAGGTGTCACATATATTTTGATCTTTTGAAAATCAAATTGATAATTTTCTAATTATCTGCTAACAGTCTTAGCATGAAGGAAGCCTTCAGAAGTAGATAAAAGAATTCAGAGGCACTGTAAATGCCTCAGTGACCCTTTACATCCACTATCCTTTAACCTACATGGGATTATTTTTAAGTAGGAATCCTTCAAGCATTTGTTTTTCAAAATGATAGGGTGGTTGTCATAAAATCATGTGACTTATGAAAAGACAGTTGGAATGGGTAAGGCTTTGTATCACAATCAGTAAATTGTGTGATACCACTAACAAACGGAATGCACAAATGCTACTTTGCTGTACACATTAAGAATACCCCATAATTCTGCAAATCTAAGAATACTGTGTATCGATATCTACCAAACTTAAGCACCAATACAATAAATTGCAACATTGCCAATGGAGTCTGGCACAATACATTATAAAAGGGAGCAACAACTGCCATATCAAAATATGTAACTTAAATGAGTAAAAAGCTGATGGTAATAAAATACACATAAAAATACTCAGTCTGGTAACAGAAAAAAATAGCTCTCAATTGTCTTACAGTTATTGTATAGACTGAGAAAAATTTTCTAACTTCCAGTCTACATTGTAGAGGTTAGGGTTAGACAACTAGTACTGTAGAGTGTGAACTAGCAGTATTGTACTTTATCGTAGATTAAGGCCAAAGGCAGTGAATGTGTGTTGACTCTGAAGATGACAGAAGTGATTGAAAGAAAACTGAATTACTGTCACTTGATGTTGGTTCACTGCCAAATATCAAAAATGGATCTAAATTGATTCTAAATGTGGTTGTAGAGTAGACATAACTTACATCAGGAGAATAAGACAGTAAATAGGCAAGTTAAAGTCATACTACTTTGATGCAATGCTGTAAAACTCTACCATCTTTTTAGGCAAATTTACTCACCCTTGCAGAGTACATCCACAATATCACATTTTTACATGCAAATCACAGCTTGGCATACAAGCCCTAGCTCATAATCATGCTAAACCAACCATAGTGGCACAGGGTTGGGTCCCTTAAATGCCACAGCCCTGTCATTATCTCTCTTGGAACCATTTTTAATGAGTCCCTCAATATTCAATTTCAATGGGTTAATAACTAAACGTCGCAACATACTAAGACAGATGCCAAGGCCGTTGGAAGTCAGACCTCAGTTCCCATTTGGTGGTTGAGCCTCTTGTTGACCACCAGTTCAGGGAACCCTGTCCTGTCGTCCATCTCCCTACGGTAGGTCAGGTTACTGCACTCCCCGATCACGATCTCCGCCGTGGTGAAGACGGTCAGGTTCCCCATCACGTGGCCACCAATCACAGCCCCATCCTTGTCAGCCAATGAGATGTGAAGATGACAGCTGTTGTTTAAGGTGCCGACCAATGAAACGATCTCGTACTTCTGGTCCAGCTCGATGACCTAGAAAATACATGATATTAGTCCCGTTCTTGAATAGATACTATAAGTAAACGTTCCTTTTGCTGACTGAATTGAGCACACTCTCATCTGTCTTTTTATCGAGTTCCTAATGTCAACATACATCTACACTGCAAATTGAACACAAGCCTGTCAGCAATGATTTATACAATTGATCAACAAATCAATCAGTCAAAGTCAAATCAATACAGCAATGTACATCTCCGCAGTTTGCATTCTTTTTACGGTTGATTAACATCAGCAACCATCAATATAATCGATCAATCCATTAATTGATGAATCAATCAATGTACAACAAACCATTCACCACAAAGCCCTACAATATGCTCTATATACAAGCCCCCATGAAAGAATGAAATCCTGCCCACGATACCTCGTTGGGTTTCTCTGCTGTGGCGTTAGCCAGCCGCAACTTGGCACTGGAAACACTGCCGACACAGGTCATAACGAACGGCGCCTTCAGTCTCTTCTCTTCGACAAACTTCTGCAGGGCAGACTTGATCTCCTCACCGGGACCCAGGCGCAGCGTGAAACACAAGAGGGGACTTGCCATGGCCTAAGTGGGATGAACACACAGGCAATAAGATAGAAGCAAACTAATCAGATTTTCCTCCCATGTATATGCAACGCCAGTCTGAAAATCCTCACAAATATGAGGGAAGAGCGAACCGTCTTGTAATCTATATTCATTTCCCCTAGCAGTATGTGGGTCATATGACCTTCCTACACGGCCTACATTAGTAGGAAGGTCATATATCCTCATCATCTGTTGGAAAAAAAAAACAGATGTTTGTCGGGAGGGAAAATTCAACAGCATCCATCACCATGTAGGGAGAGAGAGTAGACGACGCCTTCAGCTGTTGGGTTTTATCTGCGTTCCCATCAGTGAGGAATCATGAGGACAGCTGTCCCTGTGATTGGAATGATGTGGAATTATGCAGGGACACACCGGTACAAATGGCAAGCTGATCACCAGACTTATCAGGCCACGCATCCGAACTGTCAGGTTCTCATCACCGATGGGAAAATCAATGCTACGTTGTCACTTTAATGGCATCAAAATCTAGTAGCAGATGGTCGGCAGAAAAACAAATTAATAGACACTTTCTGTGGCACCCAGGCATACTAATTCCTGCGTAATCCTTCCCCCAAGCCACATTCTTTATGATTCCACTGAAGGTTTCGTGTCACCAACAGGTTTTGATGTAGAGCACCGCAGATCACACCTCTGTAGCCCCAATTACCAGCACCTGGCCTGCCGTGTACTACCACAGAGTACATGAATAATTCTGACGCTCCCAGCACAGAATAGATACAACTACATACATCATGTGCATTGCACTGAATGTGTATGTTCCATTGAACCACTTGGCAAATCCCTTTAGACATATGCATACCATTACTGGCACTAGCCTTCGGATATCAGCTGTCCAGATGAGATGTCACGTTACAATGCAACTGAAGATCAGTGATAATGGCACAAATACCATATCAGCAATATTTGGAATATAGTAAACTATGCATATTTCATGCATATATGTTAATGTATGGTAATTGACTAAATGTTATTATTATTATTATTGATGTTCAAATATCAAATAATATCATAAATTTTATCAATTTAGGATAGCTTTGTTAATTTTGAAAGGATTATATTTTCATTTTAGTATATCAGATCAAGGATTTATTTCAATTTTCATATTACTGTCATACATGCTTTTTTAATCATGAATGTATCTATTTATCATTCATACCTACAGTCCAAACACATGTATGAGCTTACATTACATAAAACACAAGCACACACACACTTATGGAGACACACACACACACACACACACACACACAGATGCACACACATACACAATACATATCTATGTATACACAAGTATGTAAGTATCAATATAAATATAACGTTACATGTATGCTATATCCGTCATGTTACTTATATTCGTTGTTTTAAAAACAGGTTAGGATAGGATATCAACGGATGGTGGTTTCAAACTGGAACATTTTCAAACTAATTCAAGTATTTTCAAAATGTTGCCATTTAAAACCACCGCCCATCTACTTGATATCCCTAAATACCCAGCTTTTCAAATCGATGGATATAGGTTATCCTGCGGGTAATTTAGCGTTATATGTAATTTTGTAATAAGAATGAAAACATATGTTTCTGAGCCCCACAATTAATAAACAGTTTTATCTGTGGTTGTAATAACAACAGATACATGACTCTTGGTAATATACAAACAAAAGCATGTCAGTTTTCCGAGGCCCACAGCACTGAAAAATTTGATGTTTGGGGTTGAAAAAAGTGTAATATGGGCAATACTCATATACTTGACTATATTTCCAAATACATGTAGAAATATGTAGCATTTAACACTATATATAGTTTGCAATATAAGTTTATTCAAAGTCAGTGTTAGTGTTAACTATGTAACGTAACATCTAACATTACTTGTATAACATTGCAATTCAGATAAATGGGTAGTGGAGAAACAAAAAATAAGACCATTACTTTGATCCTGTCATCCTGTGAATTCCACCTTTCCACAATAGCTTCACCCAAGCCTGACATATAGTACATGTACTACTGGTAATATAACGTTATAGATATTCAATGTAGGTATATTGCCCTACAAAATCTATTTTTGATGAGGACATAAGGAAATTCCCTCCCCACTCAAATACTCTAGATAGATGCCATCCTATATATTTATATGGATATGGCTGATGCTGCTAGACTTTAGATCACAGTTTCTGGTTCAGCCTCTTGTTGACCACGAGTTGCGGGTGGCCCGTACTCTCCTCCATCACCCGACCGTAGGTTTCCAGGCTGCTCTCTCCGATCACAATCTCCGCTGTGGTGAAGACGGTCAGGTTCCCCATCACGTGGCCACCAACAATAGCCCCATCCTTGTCAGCCAATGAGACATGTAGATGAGTGCCATCATTCAGGGTACCCACCAACGATACTATCTCGTAACGTTCATCCAGCTCAATGATCTATGGAATAAATGTCCGAAAGTATCGAATTATGACTACGTGGTTAGGTACCGATTTTTTTCCTTAGGTAGGAAATGAATACTAAAAGTCTGACAGTGATGAGCTCCCACCATTATTCCCATTTGCACCAAAGTACCTTAATTCTGGAGTCATTGTTTTTCTCTAGTGCTACATGATTATACATGCATCATGTACCTTTTATACATCGCCCAGCCTAAACTAAGTGGCACACATACAGCACAGTCCTTGAGCACACCAAACCACAAGCCCATCAGAAATCCTTGACACAGAGATATATAACACTTGGATTCCTTGCAGGCCTCCTCTAAAGGACCACAATCCTGCCTACCTCGTGCTTTCCAGCACCAGGTTTATCTCCTATGGCTTTTGCCAGTCGCAGTTTAGCCGCGGAAACACTGCCGACACATGTCATAACAAATGGTGCCTTGAGTCCCTTCTCTTGTACAAACTTCTGCAGTGCAGACTGGATCTCCACACCAGGACCCAGGCGCAGTGTAAAGCACATAAGGGAACTTGCCATGGCCTAAAAATTGTTGTTTGAAAAAACAATTTCTTATATCTGCCAGGTAATGAAAACAGGTAAGCAGCAGAACAACCTCAAACATAGACATACTTTTACTTTAAATGCCATATTGAGTGTCTTGCAGAGTACAACACATATTGAATTTATACCTGATTTATAGTTAAATAGGGTTACCTTAAATGGGAGGTGACCTAAGATGGCACCGATTTTATGCATTTATTAAGTACACCATGTTTGTTGCCACTGTTTATTCTGCTTGGAAGGTAAATAATCCAAGTCCATGCACACAGCTGTTTTTGCATTCAAAATATACTTTAACATATTCACTTCATATTTTTCATGTTTTGGAAGTGCCGAATCACTACTGTCACCAGTCTCTGCGTATTGGCGGCTCGTGTCCCTCAACTATACAAACTCTAGCAAGCAGCCACACAACTGCCATACACATATTAAGAAATAAAGCCGTAAAGGTGGCAGAATAGAGATCCCCCAACTCTAACAAATGATTCCTAATGTCTATAAAAATAAAACTCTATATAGAGATGTCAAAGATATTTACCAATAATAAGACAGTTTTGTTGATGTTGGCAGTGTCATTTTTCGTATTAGTTCTGTTAGTCGGGCAGTCACAATCAGTGCACAATTAAGCCCATTTCCTGTGAAAACAACTGAATTGTGCTCGACACAGCCCTCTTCACGTGAGGCAAGAAGAACATAGTCACGATTTAAATGTCAAAAGAAAGCTAAGAGAAATCTTAAAATTAAATTTGTATTTCTGTGTGTTTAAATTCATCGCTACCTTCAGAAGCGAGCAAAATTTAAAAAAGCATACCATGTTAAGGCACACTGTCCAGCATAGCACAAAATTAGAAGGTACTGTACATTTACAAAAATGTCTCACGGTGTTTGCCGCTTGTAACGAGCAACAGGAAGGGTTCATGAACCATATGAATAGATTTCTTATCTAAGTGTGGTCTTCAGATGAATGTGTCAAAAGTCAGTCATCAGAAGTTGACCACTCTCAGGCAACTAGTGATGGAAAGCCATGAGTTAGCCATGTTAGGGCACCTCCCATTATGTATTTAACACATCTTGACAAAGTGAGTAAAGCAAAAGAAATGAAGTTTCTTACCATTACGCTGTCCCCTCTTAGCTGAAAATTGTGGCTTGTGCAAATCCGGTGGCTTACGTGCTTTATTCCAAAATGCCCAGGGTGACTCTTAGATTTGCACACTCTCTGCTCAAAAAGGTCATTCATCACCAAAGTGGTTTTTCAAGTCAATAATTTTTCACGAGGATGTCTCTATGCTGTTCTTCGTCAGAATCAATCATGTGTCACTAAGATGTGTGTTTTTTTTGTGTTTGTTTTTTGCAGCTACACACAAACATCGGCATAAGCCATTAGCATCAGCCTAAGCAAGAGCTCTTTCTTGATGACCTCAAAATGTTGAGAATCTCTGTTGACAAGCAATTAGCAAAATGGTCCATTCACACATCATACTTAATAAGTGTCAACATTTATCACAGATTTGATTATGTTATCTGTATCATGCAACATAGATATCTAATTTGATATTATGAATAGTGGGCAAGAAACAAATGCATTTGTCTGTTGATTTGTGAACGAGTGAATCCTTTTTCACTGATCATGATTACTTCACAAATGTAGAAGTAGTTCCAGCTCTAGATGACAGGGGCTCAGCAAGGTCATCGCAACTGAGTGGTTTTGTAAGGGTTTTCATTCACACTACTTAAATTCTGGCAGGCAGACACAACATCCCGTATAGTATTGGCAGTATATATATGACACACCTTAAATGACCTCATAAGTCAGACATGCTCCTACGCAGGGACATCCAACGGCGAGACCGCTTGTCTGGATGTACCCTGCTTTCTCAACCGTCACCCTCCGTTCCTGACCGCCCTGCTTATAAATATTAATGAGATTACCCTATATATGCGAGACCGCTTTTGAAAACAAAGAGGCCTATTCTCTGATTGGCTGATAGCTGGTTTGGAGTGGGGGAGGGGGGGTGGCGGGGCATCCACAGGAACTAACAGTGACGGTTGAGAAAGCAGGGTACATCCAGAGAGGCGGTTTCACTGTTGGATGTCCCTGCATAGGAGGATGGAGTCATACTGAAAAATTTTTGTTTGAGAAATTATTTTTTCTATTATGCATATAACAAAATCAAAATCAAAATCTGATGCAGCTCTATGATCTCAGACTATTATGTCTGATTGCAATTCTGCAATTACTTTTTCGTCATTTTTATTTCTTTATGAAACAGCATACCCTTAATTTACATCTCTGAGCAAGCTCTTTGGGCTTGAATTGACTAAGCTGTGAATGACCTCTTCTATTTCAGATGTGTCATTTCATTGACAATATGGCTAAACATATTATATATTAAATGTATTTACCATTTTGTGATATTTAAGGTAGTTGTAAATGATAGGCACTGACACTTTCATGTACCCACAAATCAATGATATCTTAATGTAATCTCCAAGCAGATCCTACGGTGCCATAAGATAGTATCAAAGCTGGCCAAGGAGCATAGCCAGCCCAAGTGAGCCAAACGGGCACCTACAGTGGGTTTGATACTATATTACGCCACGGTGGATCTGCTTGGAGATTAATCTTCATCTTCAAATTTTCATAATTGCATTAGCTTGTGTAATTTAAGCCTTTGCATTGTAATAAGATCCTTAAGATTCTTACATCTACACAACATACAGTGTAATAACGGCAAAAAAATTGCTTGTTATGTTTATCAATGACATGCAAACTTGTATTTGATACAATAAACCAACCATGAATGACAAAACAAATTCGCTTTCAAGGTGATCATAAGTACACAAAAATTAACACGCAGTCTGTTTATTCGCACTAGCGCTGATAATTTGACCACACTGATCATGAGCTAGGAGGTTTTAGTCTCCATATAGACTCCTTGGTGTGAGTTTGCCTCGTGGTCTAGACTGACTCCACATGAGCTCCGCTATTCAGGACAGCTGATATCCAACCTTGAAGCTGACCTTAAAAATATAGTCGACCAAATGTATACACATCTATAAATACGAATATATCTGTATATATTATACGCGGCGCCATACTAATATTCGCCTTGCGCATATCTACAGTACAGAGGAATTTCACACTCAATACAAATTCATATTTCACATATTTCGATAGAAATGAACAATAGAGAATCCAAATTGATACGGGGCTGAGCAAATCATTGCACAGTAATGATAAAACAGGGGCAAATCTGCTTACCATTTCTGAAATTCCGTAGTTTCGGAGATAAATGTTGGATCCTGTGTGGGTCCTAAGCCGCTCCAGCTCCCAGATGATTAGGATGATAATTTCGCGGGGTTTTTATCAGCTGTTGACCCCTGACCCCCCGCGCACCATTCCGTCACCACAACATGGCGGAGGCGGGAAGTTCTGGCACCAAGCGGCCCTTCTCTCAGGTCGACCAAGACGAGGAGCAGGAAGGAGTTTCCATGCTGGACGTCCTGGAGGAAGATGAGGAACTAGAGGAGGCTGCTTCGGCAGTCCTGGGTGGTAGCGATGACCAGCACTGTACCTACATCCAGGTAAACCTCGTCTTTCGTTTTCCCCTTTTTCTTCTTCCACCGGTCCGCATAACCATATGACAATGGCTGTCAACCATTCAGTTCTAGAACAAAGCCCTCGCAGATATGTAGTTTACGATACAACTTTATGTGTTATCAAGATCGGTTTTGGTTAGATATCCTCATTGTTAATGGTTATAAAAGATGCCCTAGTTGTATAATAAGTAATTGAAAAGGAAATAAAATTATGTTCCAAAACAATTTTGGAAAGAAGATGGTCTGGTTCATAATTTGTATAGCCTATCTCTAGGTAAAATTACTAGTACAGTATGTGTTTAGTTCTACGGACGAAATAAGCATGAACACGTAACCTTCATGGTGAAGGTTTTGATATTGAAATGTTAAGTTTATTGATTAAACTTTAAAGCCTAACTTGTATAGCCTGCTAAGGAGGCTAGATCTTATCCGGGTGACCATCAGGCATCAGATGTCCCCAACCGTGCCCTCCCGTTGTTCCCCAGGGCTACCTCTCCAGACAGGCTCTGTACGCCTGTGGCACTTGCACACCTGAGGTGATGGACCCTGCCGGCATCTGTCTGGCCTGCAGCTACGAGTGCCATGAGGGACATGAACTGTACGAGCTGTACACTAAAAGGTAAACATGCATCTTACCCTGTTCATACAAGGATGCAAGATTCAGGGCTCATCCAGGCATGGGGTTGATCCTGATTTGCAAAACCTGGTAGGAATGGTCCCATCTGGTTCTAATGGGAAGTTTAGCTGCGCACACTTAATCCACCTTTGGAATCGATCTAGGCATACCAGAATCCAGATTTGTGAATCCAGGTATGAAGCAGGTCCTAGCTTATAACCCAGCAGAATCAGTTTTTGCCTGGGCCCAAGATCTGATCACACAGTCCCTTGTCTTGATCTGCTAGGAGATCAACATCTAGCCTTGATGCCAGGCTTGTTAGCTTTGTTTGATTGCTATCCTGCCAACAGAACATACATGTATGGATACTGAGCCTTGTTGGCAGGGTAGCCATTAGAGGGAGGGAACCTAAGCTATAGGCTGACATCTAGGCTAAGTGACATCATGGTAAATACATTGAATCACATCAAGATGGCTATTGTTTCAATTTACCTAAAATGTATTTATTGAAAAACAGCTCTGAGGGTGAAAATGTGAAGGTCAGATTTGACGATTCTCTTGAAAGTCTGTGGATGAATACTTTCTTCACCTGTAATGATAACGTTACATGTATTAGTAGCATTACATCCTTGCAAGGAACTGAAGCACTTCAGCTGGTATATTGCACTGAAGGGCTATTATATATACATATATACAGATACAGATTTAGGGATCATTCAATGAAACAAATGATTCAGGTTTGAAGACATGCTACCACCAATAACACTGACCTTTTTTGTATTTTATTGTCTGCAGGAACTTCAAGTGTGACTGTGGCAACAGCAAGTTTCCTGAGAATAAATGCAAGCTGGATCCAGTGAGTGGGCTGCACAATCTCTTACGCAGAAGGAAGCCATCCTTTAGTCTTTGATATTAGCCTTGTTGAGTTGTACATTCTAGACTGGTCTTTAACTATGGCATCGCGCCAAGAGACTTTTGGGAACCAACTAAAGCTGAGCAAGGCTGGGTATTATATGGGATACCCATTTACTGGATGAATACTGAATACAGTAGTACAGTTGAAAAGAAATCACATTCTGAAGCTTTTTGAATAACAAGTCTTTAACTCATAAATCAAATTCAGAAAGAACTCTGGTCTTACTATCTGTGTCTTATTAATGAAGTTCCCATTGCCATATTTTGTGACAGGTGGTGGCCATTATCTATTATTGTGTAGTATTCTATTAACAGGACATACATGTATTAACCTTGTGTACCTGCAGAGCAAAGCACCTGTCAACACAGACAACAAGTACAACCATAACTTCCACGGCCTGTACTGCATCTGTGATCGGCCCTATCCAGACCCTGATGATGAGGTGCGTAAAAATGGCACAGGTCCACAAATACTTGTGGAGCCCTTGTACTCAATCACTACAGAAATTTTTAGGGATCATTTGTGGTATTGAGTTTGGATCACATTCTCGTTTGTTGTTTATTATGCCAATTAAGAGGAACATATTGGCTCACATGTGAGGTATGCTTACTACGTGTTACTAGAGTTGGTCACCAGAGGTTTGTCTTCGCTTTTCTGAGCTTTTTTTCCCGCACAGATAGAGGATGAGATGATCCAGTGCGTGGTTTGTGAAGACTGGTACCACGGGCGTCACCTGTCCTGCAGCCCTCCTACTTCGGTCAGCTACCAGGAGATGATATGTGGGGCCTGCATGAAGAGGTGCAGCTTCCTCTGGGCCTACACAGTGCATAGCATCGGTGAGTTACTTCATCTGCATGCACCATAGTGACTTAGAATCTAAAGAGTTTGAATCCCTATCAGGGTCCAATGAGTACCAAGTTTCAATCAGGAACATAAAGCTAGAGTTCTGTGTTTGAGGAGAGACACACCTCGAGCACATTAAAGATCCCATTGCATTTATTTAAAAAAACAGGGGTCCGTCTAGTTGTCACCTCCTGCTTTCTTTAATCTTCAAAACAATACTAAGTCTTATACTTGCTGTAATTTGTGTGTAGAAACTACAGTTGTGAAGAAGGAGGAAACCCCAGGTGCAGTAGATGTTGAGTCTGTGAGCACCAGTCCCAGTGGAAGTAAGGCTCTACAAGGTGCAGGAGACACAGCTGCTCAAGAAGTTGGAAGTAAGACTGCCACAGCTGTAACAGCCAACAGCCCTGACGGTGTGACTGCTTCACATGAGTCAGCTGATGACAAAGAGGGACTGAATGGAGTGAAACTGCCCGCTGTGAAGAAGGAGGAAGGTGCTGCTACAGATGCTGCCTGTGAGGGTTCGTCCACCAGTGGAACCTCAGGGTCAGCGGCAGACTCGAAAACAGAGTGTGCGCTGCAGGACCTACAGGACAGGGGAGTGACTGTTGGGGACCACGCCGTGTTCTGGCCTCAGGGCTGGAGAGCAAAACTCTGCACCTGTGACAAGTGTAAGGTAAGAGATACTTATGGCATGGGTAATGATTTTACTTGTACAGTACTCCCATGAAAGCCTGTTAAGTTATGGTTTAGGGACATCTACTCCCTGTTGTCTTGCCAGTATTTTCTCTGTGGCCTATGGCATTGCCCTCCTTGTTCATCATAAATTGACATACTAGTATGCACCCAATATAGAAGATGAGGCCAGGGTTTCATTATTATGTGATGTTACACAACAGGCCCTTTATGAGGAGAAGGGAGTGACATTTCTCCAGAATGAGGGTGACACGGTGCTGGCATACGAGCAGCGTGGCCAGACAGGACAGCCACAGGGCTCCACCTATGAGAAGGGGATGGAGGAATTCAGCAAGATTAACAGGATACAACAGGTGGAAGTGTTGCATGGTGAGATCCGATTGCAATTGTGGCTTTTCTAGCTTTGCAAGGAGTGTGATGTACATGTAACATCAACTCTCATTATTCTGCTGTGTGCCAGACAACTGAATCTAGAAAGGTATACTAATGTGTCAGCCTTTCATTCATGGCAGAGTTATGATAGTTGACGTTAGAAAAGTACCAACAATCGTATGCCTGAAAGGACTCTGCATCTAAGCATACATTACCTGGTCATGCAATATACATTCTTTACCTTCTGTTTGTACAGGAAATTTCTTCTTGATTCTTAGTTGTTCCCTTTCTTTCAGGTTATAACGACATGAAGGATAACCTGAGAGATTATCTGAAGACTTTTGCTGAGCAGGGCAAGGTATGCCTCAAGTCATTTTCCTCTGTCATACTTTTGTCCTGGTCTACAGTGATTCATATCAAATTTTATGCTTCCTTGGTTTGTATGAAGTTATCTGCAGAGGAGAGGATGCGGAGAAATAGCTTCAGTATCTGGTGGCACAAATCATAACAAATTTAACGTTAGTAATATTCAATTTGAACATTCCTCTGTGTTTTTAAGTTCATGGCATCTGGAGTGACCTCACACCGCACACATATCCCATCATAAATATTTGTTCCATGTTTCATTGTGTTGCCACCATAACTGTTTCAGCTGCAAACTCAAGATGATTTTCCCTGTGCTGTGAACTATAATAAATGTAAATTTGCATTTGCTCCATCAGGTGGTGACCGAGTCTGACATCAGAGAGTTCTTCATGCGTATGCAGGACAGACGGAGACAACAGGGAGCTGGGGTGCAGTTCAACTGCCGATAGAGACCACCGAACCACAGGACTGTCACGCTACCCTCTTCACCGTCACACACATGTATGAAGTTCCCATAAAGCCTGATCAGAATTCACAGCAGTATTGTCAATGTCTGAAACAAAGTATAACATAAAGGCAAGTCCTGAAATCAAATATAGACCAATAAACTAGCATCAGATGTTGCATTTAGGAAAGTAGGCAAACTATCAGGCATTATCACACAGCCAACACAGAAAGGTCTGAAAACGGCCAAAAAAGGGCTTAAACAGTCTTACCTATTGTTATTGGGTGGTTAAAGGGGCTTAAACGGTCTTGTCCTGGTGTGCATTGTTTCTATGCAGATGCCAAGGGCTGAAAACCAAGTTCACACCTAGGTAACAAGGGACTTCACACATCAGTGTAATTTATTCATTATTGATATGCGTAGCCACACAAGGGAACACTCACCTGAGTTTTGACACCTCATTCATGAAGTGTTAAAACTGTCAGGCTGAAAGGGGCTGACTTTCTTATTGTGATCTGCTACAAAGTAAACACACCTGGTTCCATTCAATTTCTTGCATAGTCAGACCAGAAGTGAACAATACTAGTATCCTCTTTCAGTCCCTTTAACCACCCAATAACAATAGGCAAGACTGTTTTAAGACTGTTTAAGCCCGTTTTTGGTCGTTTTCAGACCTTACTGTGTTGGCAGTGTCAGAAATGTACCATTATAGTACCCTTAAGTACATAGCCCTTCACAAATCCCAAGGTGCACCAGTGCACCCACATACATGTACATACCATATACCAAGTGCTGTTGAACCAGTGTCACACTGTACCAGACCAATTTTTGACACCATTTTAACTCTGGGTCGATTAATCTACCTATATGAAATGAACTTGTACTACCAGTACACCAGATTAAGATTAGTGTATTGCAAATGTTCTGTGACCCTTATTAGCTGTTACCACCCATGCAGTAGCAGTAGGTTGACATGTGAAGGAAGCTGCTGGACGTACATCCATTGTGTATGAAGACACCAACTTGACTCTACGAACTGTATATGCCATGTACCAGCCAGTGGCAGTCAGCCTCCAGTTTTTGTACATATTACACATGTAATGCATGAGTATATTAGAATGAAAGGTAACAAGAATGACACCTGTTCATCCCACTTTGACTTGGCCTGCACTGACCACAGAAGCAATGTTATAATCTTCTGGACAAACATGAAATAAAAGATTTTGCTTGGTGGCTGTCCATATGGCATACCTATTGTAATTGGTGTTTTTTGTGGGTACAGATAGAAGATAGGTACATGTACCATAAATGTAAGTACAAATGCAATTGTATTCTTCTTGTACCAAATACTGATAGATACTTACAATGTTTAAATTGCATGCATTCTCACATACATGCACACGCACACACACACACAAATGAAAGTGCACAACACAAAAGCACAGAACCGATAAGTTATTTTTACAGTTGTATTTCAAACTTAATCTTAATTTAATTCAGATTTGTTACATCTCCCAATTTCTGTTGTGACAAATAGCAACAAAATATTTCCAGAACAGACAAATAGCAACAAAATATTTCCAGAACAGACAATAAACTGCATGCTTTCCTAGCATAAAAGGATGTAATATTACATACCAGTAGCAATCAGATGCACAAGTATCTTTGGTAGGATAAAAGAAAAGGGCCAATAGTCTTAAGGAGGCAGTGTGTTGTTAATTCACTGTCTAGAGCATACTTGGTTTTGGAACATGGAGCCAATCCTTTGACTGCCTCTTACCACCCCAACCAAGGTTGTCTTGTACCCATTTACACCTGGGTGGAGTGAGGAAAGCTGTGTAAAGTGCCTTTCCTAAGGACACAATGTCTTGCCAGGAATCAAACCCATAATCTCTTGATCCTGTACCTACTAACCTAACCACCTGGCTATGAACGGAACATGGCAAGATACTCTGTGGTATTGCACATCCATTGTAGATATTAACACTTGGCACAAACTGAACCTTATACTAAAGTTACAGTAACACAACTTGTCAGCAAATCTCAATCTTTAGGTACAACTGGACCAACAATAGAACAACATCTCTGTCCACTTAAAAGAACTGCATATGATCACAATCACAGAAAATGCTTCTGTCCATCTGATATGGTCAAGAGTTACAACAGATAACAAAAGATACCAGTAAATACTGCACAATGTTTGAAGACTACTCATCCCCTACATTGAACAACTACCATACTCTGATCATTGTAGATCTTACATGATACTTAATAGTTAGTTGTTTTTTTATATAGCGCTTCTGTTGATTGTTTCCTACACTTAACAAAATGTTGTCCATTGGAAGATTGGAGTACTGTACGTTTCTCAGGCATAACCTGGACGATCATACCATACATGACCAGATACATGATTCATCTTTTGAGCAAACAAATTACAACCAAACTGCAACAGTGTTGCATATCACAGACAAGGTGTCAAGAATAAATTATTGCCATCTATCCCTTGATTACAAGTTTTGAAATGTCAAGGTGTACAGGAAATGGACAAATTATATATATATATATATATAACGGTTATATATATAAGGTTCACGATTCTATATGTGCATAAGGTCAAAATGAAGGCCCCTTCTTGTCTTGACCATATTCTTATATATGTCCAAAACGATCGGACAAGGACTATGAATCCTGAGCTTTTGCTCTAAGTAACCAGATGTTTTTGTATCATGTGTATGTAATTATGATATAAGCTTCTCATGAACAAAAAAAGTTTCAAACAAAACTAACAAAGAAACAACATCCTCTCGAGGGCCTTCACCTTTGACCTTGCACATGTGTACTTAGCAAGATGAACCTTTTTACAGTAGTGGTATCTGTAAGATGGATGACCTATTCATTTGGCAACTCTGTTTCCCCAGCAACAATGACTGTTGAAGCAATCCTTGCTGTTTAACCAAACTTCATTTCTTTGAGTCCTCTTCTGATATTGAAGCTTCACCATTTGCTTCAACTGTGGCACCGTTCATTTTGATAGCATCTCCGTCTACAGATTCCCGCTCTGAGGAGGACTCGAGTCCACTGTCCTTCTCAGGGGTCTTCGACTCCTCTGCGTGTGATACTGCACCTTTATCATCTTTGCTTCCTTCTGTCACTTCCGCACATGTGACTTCCTTCTGTTCAGTTCCAAAGTCCTCCTCATCTTCACTTAGCTCCAGCACCTCCTCTACAAACTCTCCATCCAGTTCATCTGTCACCTTGACCGTCAGCGCCACGTCTGCGGCCAGCTGCAGTATCTTCTCCTCCACCAGCTGGGGGATCTTCTCCCTTTGGGTCTTGGCGTACTCGGCAGCATTGCTGAGGATCTGCATCTCCGCCAGCTTCAGCTGCAGGGCTGCGCGGCTGTGGTAGGTCATGTCAGGCACCTGCAGCTCTGTCTCTACATCCTGGTCATGCAACAGATCATTAAAAAAAACTGTCAAAGAATCTAACGTTTGTGCTGAATCTGACTACTTAAATGAAGTGTTGCTTTGTACGGAAATACGTAAATTAGCCTTCTAGCTGCAAGTTGCCTGTTTTATAAATATGCCATTTGATTGGTCCATTAAAAGGTATTCACATGCTTCAAGGTGTTGACTGCGCTCTTAAACTTAAAGTTCTTGGGTTGTCGAAGGGATGGTTTTTGTGGACTTTTATGAGTCTAGCAAGTCCACAATTGGAATACTCACAATGGTCTTACCCTTGCAGTTTTGCAGTGACCTCTGACTTTGATGTGACTGACCTTTGGCCTAACAGGTCCACCAATGGAATACTCGGGAAATATTTACAATGGTCTTATGTTTGCAATTTTCCGGTGACCCCTCATCATACACCGAACGCTCCACTTGCATTGTGTCAGTGATTGTTTCAACTACAAAAACAAAACTAAGTGCCAATCCACAAAACCTAGAGAAATACACAAAGACCAACCTTAATACTTGTTCTGTAGCTCCTGATGAGCAGTGAGAGGCGAGTCTCCAGGAAGGCCCAAGCCTTGGTCTCCTGCTCCTGGGTGACCATGCAGTCAGACCTGCCCAGGCAGCTCAGGTACGCAGACTGGTGCTCACTCGTCAGCAGGTCTCGCAAATCACCTTCAGGGAAAGGGTTCATCCATTTTGCGTTACCAACTTTCATGGTTTTGGGGATAGCTGGGCCCTTTTTTAGATATCTTCAGTTATGCTTTAGATAATAACGCTTTAATAATGCTTTAGATAAAGTAAGAATGATATGTAGGTTATCAATGAGCCAAAGAATCTAACGTTTGTGCTGAATCTGAAAGACTTGCACAAAAATTATAATAACCAAAAACGATAAAAGCTTTCTTTGAAGTTGTACCAAGGACATTATATGTTGATAAATAGGGACTAACTCTGTGCTCAGTCCTTTCGTATATAATGTCCTATAGCTCGATCCTATGTCCTTGGTTGTAGCCACCTTCTGTTGAATCTAAAGGACTTCCACAGCAAAAACAATAACAAAAACAATACAAAAATGATAAAAGCTTGTATAAAGTGGTACCCACCTTCCACCATGGTGAAGACCCTCAGGAACACAAGCAGCTCGGGAGGAATGGGGTCTTTCCCACAATGCACCTGAAAGGATGTGGACCTTGGAAAGAAAGAGCAATGGGAAAACAGCTGTTAGTCTGTCAGCTTTATACCATAATCGTTATCAACTTTATGGTACATGAATACGCATGTCCTAATGGGCATGTTAAATCTTCCAGGTAGCTGACCAAAAAATAGTTTTTTTAGATCAAAGCAACAGGCCTTAACATACTGGGTGCATACCTTAAAGTGGAGCTGGGTACCTAGTTTTTGACTGTAGTTGCACTTGTGCACTTAGGTATTTTTGTAGAGTTATGTTCATAAAGACACTATTGTACACTGGTATACACCATATTCGTAAGTTAACTTAACATCTACAGAATTTTGACCTTGACTACAAACCCCTTATGCTGACGGTGGAAATAATGTGAACCTGAGAGGTCTGACAATAAGGCAAAAGTAACCTACGCATGAATCCCAGCTCTGGATAGGACTTCTGCCTTCATAGCAAACAGGCTGTCATTCTTGCTTACACCTAAAACACAATCAATACATATCTCAGATACTTAGATACTAAGATGTAATATGTTGCAAAATAAGAAAGTCAGAGACACACATACATGTGAATCTGAAAGCTGAATTACAATACTGTATACATGTGATCTAGCCGATAATTCTCCCAAACATGTTCCTTACCCAGCTTGATGTTGACCCTATCGTGCACATTCTCTGGGTACACGAAGCCGTTGTGGATAAGGAACTCTGCGTTGCTGCGCATGCCGTAGAAGATGTAGACCTGGCTGTCTGTGGGGAACTCTCGCATGGCCAGGCATTCAGCCGAGTCACTGCCCAGGTTAAACTCTGTACTGAACTGAGATGGAATAAATGCCAGTCAGTGTTAACCTGTTGCTCCGAAATATTAGTAGGAAAAAAAAAAATTGCTGTGTGCAGAGTATAATGAAACTAATGAGGAAAGTTATGAAGCTAGTCAGATATGGTGTTCTAACAGCTCATTACAGACAATAATCAGGCATAATTTTACACCAGCAATCCAAATAAATATGTTATAATTATTTCAAGTAAGCACTGCCAGGTATTTTCCACTTTTCAGCCTTAAGATCTGTTGAACCTATGGCACTAAAAGTAGTATTATAGCAGAAACATACTACTGTATGACTTAACATTGTTTCCCTTTATCTTGACTCAACCCCAAGTTCAGTCCTATGTTGAAGCTATGGCACTAAAAGTAGTATTATAGCAGAAACATACTACTGTATGACTTGACATTGCTCCACTTTATCTTGTCTCAAACCCAAGTTGAGACCTCACCTCTCCATTGCTGTGGTTACACATGTCCCACATGGGGATGAGTGCTGTGATGAGATGTCGTCCATCACTGGTGGGGACCTGGTTCTGACGGGTCATCACTGTAGAAACTGCCCATCTATGGAGAGTACATGTATGTCAGAAGTTAAGTCAAGTTCAAGAATACTATCAATTCTAAAAACCTAGGTCAGACCTTTGTCTCATGACACTTCATCAGGAGGGCATAAGGCAGGGAAAAAAGTACACAACAGTGCATCAGACACTGTGACATGTTTCATAAAACATTATGTATACAAGTATCTACACAATACACACCTGTACTCATCAAAGGTGAAGCATTCTTTCAATGGCAGTCCTGCAGCTTCTGGCTGAGTCTAGAACAATGACACAAAGTTACAGCTAATCAGATACTCTACAGTGTGACTATTATGTAAGTACAGTGAACTCATCTGTGACATATCATCTATGTAACATCCTGAGTCAGTCTGTTAATGTCCCCCTGCATGTTCAGTCAGAAGTGACCCATATGGCCTGGGATACGCATAAATTTTTCGTATCACCGAATAAAGAATGATTTTACTACAATTATAGTCATTGCATATGTGTAGAAAAATCAGATCTGACAAATATATGGATATCTTTATGTACCTGGAACAGCTTGTAGAAGTAGGCATACTGACGAGCAATGCTCTTGTACTGGTTCAGGACGTCACCTGAAGAAAGGCAAAGGTAAGAGTCACGAAACAATTGCTGAATCATCTCAATTGTATAATCTGTAATGTTACATTTTGGAGCTGTAGTGTAGACAAGTAGATAGGTACAACACATACATCAGTGTTGCTGTGCCTGTATCTAACCTTACATTCAGCCTACCAGTTGCATTTCATGGATGTCAAGGGTCAAACCTTGTAACTCATGTGATTCATGTTTTTGATACCTAACCAAAATCAATCTCTACAACTGCATAAACTACATGCATAAAGAGATGATCACAATATTTTGAGTGACATCCATTACTCCTGACATAACTACTCATCTTCAGGAACACTAGAATTGACTAGCAGAAAAATGAATGTTTCTTGTATCAATGTATCTTATACTCTTGTACAAACTGATCTGTCTTCAGATATTATTTACATATATTATTCATATGCTTTTGATATTGGAATTATTATACGGATTTTGAAGGCAGCTAGTTTGAAGACTCTACATTACGTACTGAAGTTGAGTGAGCCCTGTAGATGGAGCATCTCTCCTTCTTCAAAGTACAGAGGGGTGGTGTACGTGCCTGGAAAGATGTCTGGTAGATATAGGGTGAAGGAACACATGGACAACATCAACACCAACCAAGCTGACAGGTACAAGTTATCTTAAAGCTACTTGCCCAGGACGAGATGTTTAAAAAGGGTGAACTATGCTAACATCAATGCTGCAATGTGGTAAATTTTGTGAAGTTTCGACACTTCCACAGGCAAAACAGAGCATGTGCATACAAGATAATCTTCTCTTTGCTTTGGCCCTACCACTAACTTTGTATGAATTACATGTACAATAGACTTTGGTCGGAAGACGGCATCATGTATACCATACTCTAGGCTATCACACAGAAGGTGAATAAACATACTCTAAGTTACAACAATAATGGTAAAAGGATACTGATGTAGGGAGCCCAGAAGGAGTTGGAAGAGTACTTCTCACACAGAACATGGAGCGCCAGCGACACGTTAGCCATCACCTGCAGAATCCTGTCTTTCTTTATCAGTGGACCTGAAACAAAACAGAGGATTTAAAAGGAAGAAATATCTCAGATCTTGTTTATCATGATCTTTTCTATCAAGTAAACCCTTTCTACAACGTAGTACAAGTATATACAAACCAGTGGCTCATGTAGTATCAGTATACATTGCCGAGACTTTGTAATGGAACTTTGCAGAAGTCCACACTTGATTCAATACAAATAATGTTGAGAAAACGTACTGTGTTTCATTACAGATTCACCACTGTTACTGAGTACAAATTGTCTATGCTTTTTAGTCTTTACCATATGTTTAGTAATCTATACAAGCATTCCCTCGCTGAAAACCAAGTATGAATGACTTGAGAATTGGGCAATCAATTCTATTTACATACTGTACATGGAAATCAGTCTAACATCAGGAAAGACCACTTGTTGAATTACATTTGTACAGTCTAGCTTTCAATTAACAAACAGAACGGCCAGTCTAGTAAGCATCAGCATCAAGTCTTTCCTACCCAGGCTGGACTCTCTTGCTGTTTCTGTTGTCAGCATCAGTTTACGGGGGATGGTGATGAACAGCTCCTCTGCCTGCAAAGTAACAAACGGTTATCATAGCACTGAGCTCAAGTTTTCCACCACTCATAAATATATGCTTTGTGTTTTTATTAGTAAGTTTATAATAAGACTTTGGTATGATGAACTTTCATTTGTAACCATTCCAAGAGGCAAAATGTTTACATTGTTCAAACATGGAACATTTCAGTGTGAGTAAATCTTTGTATGTGGAAGGAATAACCACATACAAAGTATCATACATTTCAGATTCAATCTGAAATTATATAATAGCAGTGTGACGAGACCAAGGCCTTCCTATGTACCATTAATTCCAAGGCTGCATGAGATTGCACCTAGCCTTGGAGCAGTGATAGTAGGATTAATATGAAAGCAATTGTCTAGACAGCAGATTTGAATGAATACCTTGATGTCTTTGACAGCCTTGAGTCCATACCCTCCCACCTCAAACTTCTCTATAGTAACAGCATCACTCTTAACACCATGGTCCTCCAGCCATTTCAGGAATACAGGAAAGCACTGCTCTCGTGACACCGGCTCCAGGGTCCAGCCTGGAGAGGGGGGACAAAAAACAGATTTACACAAATAAATGTACCTGAATCATTTGACTGGATAGGTTGTGAATTTTTCATACTCATGTTTAAACTGCAGTGTAAATCTTAACTTGACATGTTGGTAGACATCAAGCTGAAGAAGACTAGATAATGGTCCCTTTCTTCGTTTCTAATTTCCAAACACAATGTTTGTAGATCCTACAGGGTAAGGAGAAAAAGCAAAATTGCAGTTCCACTACCTTCCTGTTTCCTTCTGATCCTCTCCACCACCTCTCGGATAGACATGTGCTCCTCCAGCTCTTTCCCAGGGGGTACCCCAGGGCTGCTGGCCTCTGGAAACATTTCAATATTGGTACCATTAACAAAGGTCTTACAGTTCGCAACATTTTCCACATAACATTTTTCTAAAACAGTTTTACAGGATCCTGCCATATGCAGGACATGTAGCAGTGATTACATCTTCAGGGGCAAAGTAGAATGAATGGATGAATGTGTGAGGTGGTAAAAGAGCGAGTGAATGTGAATAAGTTAGTAGTGAGTATGAGTGAGTGTGAGTGAGTGAGTGAGTGAGTGAGTGAGTGAGTGAGTGAGTGAGTGAGTGAGTGAGTGAGTGAGTGAGTGAGTGAGTGAGTGAGTGAGTGAGTGAGTGAGTGAGTGAGTGAGAGCGAGCAAGATGGAAAATGCCAATTGGCCAACTTGACAATCATGACAGCATGATAAGAGGTACACATATTGTACATAATCATAACGTTCTTGATATAATCAGCCAATCAAAGACTTCTTGCGAAACCCTAAGGAAAGGCAACTTACTCTGCAAAAGTTCGTTGACTAGAACCATGACATCCCGGACATCCTTCTTGTTTCTTCCGTTTGGTTTGGTGTTTCCACCGCCGCCGCCTTTCCCCCCGCCAGCAGACCCTCCCGCACCACGGTCACGCTTACTTTTCTTTCCCATAGTGCTATGATCTGCTGATACTGGAGAATAAAGAAACAGGAATCCAATAAAGAGAAGGTATTGTTTTCCCATTCTTGACCAGTTAAGAGTGATTGGCCGTAAGAGTAGCTGTGCCTGATACCTACATTTTGTATTTAGGGAGTACTTTGATTTATTTAATATATAGCATAATTGTAACGTTAGTCGTAAAATCATTGTTATCAAAAAATGTCATTTTGACGACTTGAATGAGTGTTATCAAGTGCTGACAATAGCCAATAATGAAAATCACAATGGCAACTACATGCTAATACATCAGTCTTCTTGTATTTCTATGAACTGCAGTCGAATGATGACATGTATCCATCTCCTCCTCCTCCTCCTGCTCTTACAATCAGGATCTTTGAACAACTGAATAACCAAGGATGGAAGCTGAAAATAGAATCTGTGCACCCCGAGTCCACAATGATTTCAAGGAAAATACGAAGGAAAAACAAAACGATTGGGCAACTTATAAGCTGAGAGACTAGTTGAAGTGTTGTACTTTTTCATGCAAAGAAATAATTCCTCCCAGCCTACCTCAAACGCAATATTTAAAGGGTTTTCTCGAGCCTTTATCCCCTAGTCTTCTCTTGATCAGCCAGCTACATGCTCCTTACAGGAACATTGTATCGAATGGGGGCCTTCGTTTTTGTTTAAACCGTAAAGTTTTGACAAAAGTCGCAAATGAAGGAAACAAATACATTTAGAAATCTGTGCATAAAATTAATCTTATTCGTAGTTCCTTATTTTGTGTCATGATTTTTCTGACGTGGCTTCATTTATGGAAAAATTGTATGTCCCCAATGACACCCCCCATAAAGTAATGGCATAACCTGCGCCTGTCACCCTGCGCAGTAGAGCTGTCCAGTCAGAAAGATCACAAAATGGCGACTTGTGGTAGGGAAGTGCCGAGTTTGTAGCTGTTCATGCTGTTTTTGGCGTTATCCCTGGAAAAACTCGACAAAGTTTGCAGCTAACATTGTAAGGTAAGTACAGAGGCTATTTTAAAGTTGAATCCCACGGATAGCACTGAGGAAATTCAACTGTTTCGCTATATTTTTATGTGGCAGATTGGCGGACGTCGGGCAGCTGTTTAACTTTATGTGAAGTCTTTTGTAAAATAATTTTGTAGCAATTTTCTTATATCCCCTCCGTTCTATCTTCATAGCTTATGCTAGTAGGCACGGTGCACATTGTTTCTAGGGTAGATTTTTTGTTGAAACTGTTCTTTGAGCTAAACAGCAATGCTAAATCAGACAAACCAGGCAAAACCAAATATGTAGGAAATACTTTCACGTGTACAAAATAGATTTTCAGCTTTCACACAAAAATTATGTAAAACGTGTAGACACAAATTCATATACTAGCTATCTTCATAATACATAAGTACAGCTGCATAAGTATATCATAGACAAATTTACAAACCTTTTACTAAAAGTTTTAGTAAAATTGTATCACAAGTAACTGTTATTAGCTAGCCTTTGCATATTAAGTTTTTAACCTCGTTCTTTTATAACCCATTTCCTTTAGAATCTATACCCCAAAACTGAGGAATAGATAAAGAAGCACCATGCCCTGCTGGTACTATGAGAAGAAGGACCTGTTGTGCTCACCCTCTGCAACTGCTGGGGTGGACTACGCTACAGAGTGTAGATACAGGAGGGAGGGAGCCAGATTCATCATTGATGCAGGAACAGCTCTGGGATTGTATCCTTCACTTTATAGTGTACAGTATGGCTTAAGTATAGTACATGTACTGATGTGCCTGTTAGCACTTAATCAACAGAGATGATCATTCAGTGACACCAACTCTTTTAGTACATGTATTATTCAAATGCCATTTCATGAAAATATTGGCCTGATCCAATTCGTACCTAGTCCTTGTTTTCTCATTGTCGTCTGGATATAATCACTTATCATCTTTCTCCTTGTTCGAGTCCCATAAACATATCTTTAAAAAAGACTTAATGGAATTATCCATCATTGGTTATTGTAAGTGTAAGACTGATTGACATGTATATATTGGATTGCCTTCTATCGCTGCCTTGGATTGTTGTTTGCTTGGTATGCCATTTCAGTTCAGTTTTTTCCCTTAACATTCTTTCACAGAAAACCACAAACCTTTGCTACTGGAGTTGTATATTTCCACAGATTCTATATGTTTCACACATTCAAGGATTTCAACAGATACGTAAGTATGAACAATTTTTACCCAGTATTTCTCTTGTATTTGTTCGTTTCTGTCAACACTGATAAATTAAGCTTCTCCTTAGCTCAGGTTGACAAGATAGCAATGTGTATTTTAAAACGGAGATGAGACTCTATTCGCCTAAGTTCACAGCACTTAGATGAATAAAGAGTTCTCTATATGTTTGAGTTTAGGGATAACACAATTGGAAAACTGCATATTAGTATTTTGCAGTGTAGTGAGTTTGTGGTGAGGGATCATTGCTAACTTTAAAACACTACAAAAATTTCAAAATTTACATTATGAGAAATAAGAAAGCTATTGCCAAGTTGTATATGATCTCATTCTGTCATGCCTTCATTGTGTGAGATCAGAAAGAATAACACCTTCTTTATCTAATTATAACAGGTCACTGGTGCTTGTTGTCTGTTCCTGGCCGGGAAGGTAGAGGAGACACCCAAGAAATGTAGAGACATTATCAAAACAGCACGGGCCTTGCTGAACGACAAGCAGTTTGCTCCTTTTGGTGATGATCCAAAAGTACAGCAGGTAAGTTTTCATTTGTGTCACTGCTGAGATAATAAGTGCTGACGTACCATATTGTAGATGGCATTTGAACAGTGCTTTTTGTCTTTGCTGTACTGACCTCTTTCAAGTTATTGCATAGCTACAATGTACCTTCCTTTCCATTGTGATGTTTGTGATTGTTTTGCCATGTAAAGCATCCATGTGTCCTGAACCTGTGTTCCACTAACAGGAGGAGGTGATGACACTGGAGAGGATCCTCCTGCAGACCATCAAGTTTGACCTGCAGGTGGAGCATCCCTACATGTACATCCTCAAGTATGCCAAGTCACTCAAAGGTAGGATATGTACATCCTCAAGTATGCCAAGTCACTCAAAGGTAGGATATGTACATCCTCAAGTATGCCAAGTCACTCAAAGGTAGGATATGTACATCCTCAAGTATGCCAAGTCACTCAAAGGTAGGAGATGTATCTCCTCAAGTATGCCAAGTCACTCAAACTTTCAAAGGAAGGGTATGTATCTCTTCAAGTATGCCAAGGATCAAGGATAGAGACAGGTCTTTTTTGTTGCTCAAGAATAGATTGTATTGATTTGCAATAAGTGTAAAATGTGACTTGTTTTAGTACCAATCTGAAGGGTCATTGTGTTTCATGATGATCATGTATCCAGAAACACTTAAAAATCAGATCACAGTGCAGACCTGAGATGAATTTTCTTGACTAAACAGTGACCTTAAACTGACCCTTATCTCTATACTGATTGCATGTAGTGGATATGGAAAGCAGTCCATTTCCTGCATATATTTCTCTGTGAAATTTTGTTCACATTTTTTCTATCAAATCCATTACTTAAGTCGCTTGAAAGGTCCGTCACTATCCTGCTATTGAGTTGTTTAATGAAGATTTTGATACATGCTTAACACAGCTGATCATTCTGTCCCTGCAGAAGATGCCCAGTCTCTGACTCTAGACAAGAATAAGCTGCACAAGCTGGTGCAGATGGCATGGACATTTGTTAATGACAGGTAATACTGTTAATTCATTTTAAGTTCTCATGGACTTAATCTTGCATTAGGAGGAGAAATGAGGCATTCCCTGTGGTTTAAGTTGACTGATGAAACACTACAGTAGTATGACAGAGTACTGCTGCAATTATTTCATTTAGAATATCGCACAACTGAGTTGGGGAAATCATATGTAAATCACCATCATCATTTGTCATGAAAAGGTATTTTAAACACAAGTAAAAAAGATTGGGGTGAGCAAGCAAATATAGCCTTTATCATCAAGTTTGACCTTTAATTGCAGAAATCATAACATGCTGCTTAAGTTTATGTGTTCTGGAGACCATGGTTATAGCAAATGATGTGATTTAGTATGTAGAGTCCAGCATATCATCTAAAAGAGACATTTTAAGTATTTCCCTCATAATAATGAAACCAAGAGGACATGTGAGAATAACTGATGTTTTCCTGTCCCCCAGCCTGTGTACGACCCTGTGTCTACAATGGGAGCCACAGATCATCGCCATCGCCATCATGCACCTGGCAGGGAGACTCACCAAGTTTGACATGCTGGGGGCCGTGCAGTCCAACGCTGACAAACCTGTCAAGAACTGGTGGGACAGGTTTGAAGAGGACGTGTCTCTGGAACTGTTGGAAGGTGATGTGATGGAATACCATGGAACTTTTTACAGATTCCATTGCAAGTTGAAAGACACTATGGATAAATTAGGGGGGTGTGGACCATTACTATGATAACTTAGGCAGGACAAGACACATGCATGCAGAGTATACACCCCCGAGCTCATCAGAGTAATGATGTTGGGAGCCCAGAGAACCCATAGTGCCTCACATCTCCCAGCATGTAAATTGATCTGGAAATTGTCTATGAGTATGACAGCCTTTTGATTTCATGTCTGATGTTTTTGTTTTTTATTTTTTATTTGACAAGGTACTAGATGGTTCAATCATAAATGTTTCTATTCCTGCAGACATCTGTCATCAGGTGCTGGACCTGTACTCCCAGCCCCAGGGCATATCTACACCGTCCCCTCCCCCCTCTCCCGCATCCAGACCTGCCAAGAGACCCAGGATAGTAAGTAGTAACAAGAGACTAGAACACAGAACAAACAGAAACTGTCTGGTCTTTGAGAACAAGAGGTTTACAAGATGCTCCTCAACAGCTGTGATGCATGTGCTATTGGGAAAGGGTTGGGATATAGGTGACAGCAGCCTCCAGTCCCTCAAGACATGTGTCCATTCTCTACCTCCTTCAGATTACACCAGTAGTTGCGGGCCATTATTAGTCAAACCCAATAGCTAATTTGTTTTGTTTGTTTAGTTTATTTGAATTTATCACTAGAGTTATTTGTTTACTACTATATACTGTTTACCTCTGTTTGTCACTTGCAATAAACTTTCACATCAATTATCAGCCTCTGATTTAATGTGCTACTGTAGGGATTTGCAGACTATTTTGGTCCATGAATTTGTCCAAATATTCAGTAGCAAAGATATGTTAATAGCAAAGGCCGATTTCACTGGGAGGCATATTTTGGATTATGTAAGTAAGTACTGTAGGCTGATCTCAGGTATTCAAAAACTTGACTACTTGCCAATAAAGTCTATTGGAAATGTTACATGATTTCTCTTTTCCAATTACAGGAATCCCCTGGTCAGATGGAACCAAAACCTTCCACACAAGGTATGCCTTTCTGAAATGACTATGTTTTATAACAAGAATGTGTGTATTTGGCCCTTTTCATTACCAAGTTTTAATGCAAATATATCAGACATAGCCTAACAAATGGAAAGCTTTCATTGAAAAAAAAATCTACTTAGATAAGGTTGAATACTAGACCCATAAGACTGCTTAGATATTATAAAATGCACTTAAGTAGTAACATGGACTAATCTGAGCACTGGTGTGCTAAACCAGGAGATGCTGATCACAGAAAAAGGTTGATTGAAGCACAATGGCCCTCAGTTCTGGTATACTACCATTTCTTGCTGTTTTATGGTTTGTCTTACTTATCTGGTCTGATTGCTCAAACAAGTGTCAAAGCAATCGTGACCTCTGTGCCCCCCAGCTGCAGCTAACGGAGTGCCTAGTGCCGAAAGAGCTGAATTCTCCGCAGACGACTCTTCGCAAGAAGCAGTGCCCTCCTCATCCACACAGAGCTACCACAGCGCCCCCACCTCCTCTACTTCATCTGTCAAGTCATCCCCTGTGGAACCCCAGTCCACAGCGAACACAGAACTGGTCTCCATGGACATATCAGAGAGTTCCAATCCTCCCATAGAGCAGAACCCAGCCCCTAGCAGCTCTACTCAGCTTCCCACTCTCCAAGCTTCTGCGAGCAGCACATCGGTGCACCAACAAGTCCCTT
>NC_049979.1:10764821-10769546 GCF_000003815.2 Branchiostoma floridae | reverse complement strand
AGTAAGCCACCACCTCCAACACAAAGTTACACCCAGCCTCCTCCCCCCTCACATCAACCAGGATTCCCCCCTCCCGGGCATCCCCCTCCCAACTATCCTCCCCCGAACGTTCCTCCTCCCAACTACCCACCACCAGTCCCACCACCAGGTCCCCCACCCCACAACACGGCAGCACCTCCTCCAAACTTTCCCCAGGGAGTCCCGCCCGACCCCTCTCTAAGTCAGACCACAGGGACCACGTCTTACTTACCCAAGGGTACGGGAGATGTCAACTTTGGACAGCAGAGCTCCACTGGTAGCTACAGTTCCCAGGGTACTGGAGTGGGGGCTGCTAGCTCCAGTTACGGAGCCGATGGGTCCAGTATGGGTACAGGCGGTGCCACTGGGTACAGTCAGCAGGGAACGGGGTACGGGACCAGCCAGGCCAACTTTGCGCAACAAGGAGCTCCTCCTCGGGGTATGTATGGTGCAAAAGGCGGTGACAACTTTGGCAATGCTCAAAGTGGTCACTATCAACAAGCCGGTGGATATGGTACGTCTGGTGCAGGTGCTTCAGGCTATGGTTCAAGTGGGGGGAACTTTGGCCAACAGGCTGGTGCTTATGGAGCAGGTGCAGGTGGTACTAACTATGGCCAGCCTGCAGGCAACACAGCCTACAACCAGAGTGGAGGTTACCCTGGGTCAGGCACCTACCAGGGGGGACCGGGAAAGGGGGGTGGCTACTCCGGAGGGGGTTATTCTGATGGTAGTAACCAGTTCTCTTCAACACCATACAAACCACCACATACACCCACCACCCCAGGCTACCCCACCCCACCCATGGGGGGCTCGTCCAGTTTCCAACCCAGAGGACCCCACTATGACACCCCGCGGGGCCCTCCCCCCACAGGCCAGAACAACAGCTCTGCCCCATCCGCAGGCCTGCCCAGCATCAGGATAACAGGCAGGGATGGCATGTGGAACAGGAGAGACTCACGAGGGGGCTGGAACAGATAGTCCAACTTTATCCCGATGAACTGGATGTTTCTATGTTGTTGTTGGTCTCAGTTTACTGTACTCCAGTTTAAAGCAACTTGTATTTTTGTCACATCTTAAACTGTGTAAAAATTTTGACCTACTAAGTATTCAGTTACAATTAAGTTTACTTTGGCTCAAGTATCGAAAATGTATGTCTGACAGAATCCTAATCGTGCTCTCTATAGCACTCTTACCTTACTTTACCTAGTCCCATGGCACTCAAGGGTCAGTAATTGTACTACATTGTAGTAGTGTTTTGCAGTCATCTGAAGAAGTGTGACTACTCTCCTGGTGGATTCCGTTCTTTTGTTTCTGTAAACTCATTACAAGTAATGACTGTGCAAGTTACTTCTAGGGAGTGCATACCATTTTTTTCAGATTTAAGTTAGCTGTCGAAGCTGGAGGTCACTGAATTTGTGTCCACTATGTGGTCATCAAATAAAATGTACATGTACACTTACAGCCTGCTTCTTGAGTTGTGTTTAAAGCAAGTGTTGCAATGACCAAAAGTATCACTAGGACTCTGGTTGTACTGTACAGTACAGGGCTGTCTCGAGGAGCCATCCTTCTGTCTACCTTATGGAAATTTGATTATGCAAACATGGAAATTTCGCCCCATCCATCTCTCTGAAGGTGCGAAGATTATCAAACAAATCTTAACCTGGAGACAATGTACGATAGCTCATTGAGAGGCCTAACGCCTTTACCCACTTTGTTTCCCCCAAAGTTTTGTCTTCTTTTGTATTTTTTCATGAGGTATCAGCAAATTACCACAATGAGGAGACACAATGAGCACAGACAAGGTACTGTACCATAATTCAGGCATGTTTATGCTGATGACAAGAATATACAAGAGTGGCATGATAAAGCAGCCAAAGGTCCAAGATGGTTTTAAAAGTGCACCAATAGATAATATTGATGTTCCAGCTATCTACAAGAAAAATATATAAATACTACAATACTGTGGATGTTCCATACATTATATTATTATATAAATAGCTGTCAAGAAATCAACAAAACCAATGCCATGCAGCAGAGACTGCAAAGTCTTTCCACAACATCTGCCAAAGTAGCATCCTTCACTCTCTCATCTACTAGTACAGGTGGTACAAATAGTCCGCTTGCTGAACGGCCATCTCCACACATCAGGGGAACACAAGCACAATGCAAATTTCTCCTGCAAATTAACATGGGTAGATAAAGTTCACATACACTGAACATATACATTGGTGGATAAATGCAAATCTTACTTAAGATACAAATTACAATGTATTTACAATGTAGTGCTGCAATACAATAACAATATTCTAGTAACATGACTGAATGACTAGCTGCACAGTTGACAAAGACCAAATGTCGTTAAGACAGGGTATGGTGGTACACTTTCAGTGGTGGGACACCGTGGGAGGTTCAAATTTTTGGCAACAAGTAACTTACATGTAGGTTGCACAACTTTTGCATTTTACAACTGAAATTCAGCAATAATTTCAGCGTATCTACCAGTCTTTAAGTTTCATATATTTCACCTAATATTTATGACAAGTAACAGAAATTTTAAGTAACCAACAGTACAGACACAACAGTAATTATAAGATATGTATGGCACTGCTATTCACAACAAAAGTTATCATGTAACACTACAATAGATAGTAACAGCTACTATTGGCACAGTTGACAGTAAGCTATGACATCAAGTGCATTTCTGCATAAAGTCAACCATTCTTAGTTGAAAAAGAATTCTTTTCATGAAGTCTGTAAAATCAGCCTGTTCACAGTACCCTGCATGTCCCCAGTTTGAACACTGATGCACTATGGCACTGTGGGATGTGAAGACTTCTCTTGGTTCCATTGGTTCATGAGGTTAGACACTGGTTATTCACAATCTTACCTACCATTTAATACAAAACTCTGTACATGTGCCCTCAATACCAACCCTTCTGTGCATCACTACCAAAGTCTGACAAAATCTGCTTTGTTCATGCATGCACACCTCATCAGGGTTTAGTCTACTACACCACCTTCCTCACCTTGTTACACAAGACAAATTTCCAACTAGAATTTAAAGTTAAAACTCACCACAACTTCTGCAACACATACTTTCTATGAAGCATTTTGTGTCCAATCACTTACATATCTTCATTCAGTTTTCACTTGATCGAAACTGCAGTTTGTATAAATGTTACCAACATTACAGAGACCTAAATGTTGTCAAATCTTCATGTTGCATCAGCTCATTGGCAAATTGTCTACTATCACTTTAAAATGCAGCTATAAAATAGGTACAATTTTCAGTTAGGACCCCTCTACATGCAGACTTATGGTATACATCAGACTCTGTTTTTGGGGGGATCAAGTTGATGTGCCTTCAATAGATGTACACTTACATATGGAGAAAATCAACACATTTTCTCCCTGCTGTGGAGTGTTTGGGATATTTTGAAATGAACTTGACACAACATCCCCAGATATGACACACACTCTTCTCCTCTGGGATCAGCCACAAGTCTGCATGAAGAGGAGACCTGGTCCGTGCTGTTTGTCTATCTCCTGGGTGGAGGTGGTTCTGTGTCTCTCACGGGAACATCCTTCCCGTTTGCTGCAGGCTTCCTGTCACCCAGCTTACGCCAAACCACCTGCAACACAGAAGTTAATGTCTAGTTAGGTTTCTACCTGTAAAAAAAAACTTCACCTGTTTTTTTACAACCTTATCATAATAATCTTGAAATGTTTTGAAAATTTGTGGTTGGCAGTTGTATTATTTTTATTATCATAATAATACAACTGCCTACCACAAATTTTCAAAACATTTCAAGATACACAATGTTATTTAACATCTGGCACTCCACAAGTAGTACATAGCACCTAACAGCATAACGGGTACACAATTGGTGACAGACTGCTACTTTAGCAGGAAAAAGATTAAAACCAGTAAATCATAACATTAGAATGCAAAAGCATCACAACTTTGTCATTTGCATGCAGACCACATCATAATATTGATCGGATAAGCAGAACTTAACCAACAACAGATGTAATGTTGATATTGTCTCTAACAGTAGGTTACAGTAACTCAGGATATAAGGCAGAGTGCTGTTAGACCTCCTTTCCACTAGACAGTGAATGCTGAGTAACCAACATTGCATTGACCCTTGATTTAATGATAGGAATATAGGAATATTGCGTATGATGTAACACACAAAAAAGTTCTTTGACAAAACGATTCGATCAGCAGTCTCTCCGATTTTTGGTTGCTCAGAGGTCACAGTCTCTTGTGGAAAGGTGGTTTACATGTAACTTTATTGTAAGTCTTCAGGATGGGCGGCAGCAGAAGGTCCTGTGAAATGAGACGTGTTACACGAGCCTGTAAGCTGTGAGGCCCTGGGATCTGGAACAGTACTGTTACTGGAGAGACATGAATGTCCACAGGGGTAGTAAGTCTGTGTAACACAAACTCTCATTATCAAGGGCTCTATGGGGCCTGGCTAGTGAGAGGGCTGCTAGAAGAATGATTAAGTCAGGCTAAGGGGTACTTTTGGCAACCACTCTGGTTATAAGTTGGGCACAAATCACGAATTTTGTCTTTACAAGGGTTGGCTACTGTACATTATACAGATAATAGAAACATTCAGCTGGGGATGAACCAAATCACTACTAGACTAATTTCCAAGCAGATATAGGATCATGCTCAGTTTCAGTGTTTACACATGA